>NW_027112641.1:282041-298263 GCF_000696795.3 Halyomorpha halys | reverse complement strand
CATGCTATGGTATCATTTTATAATTATTATTACTTTAATTCGTTAAATTTTCGATATCGATATTTTAAAATATCGATAATTTAGGTCCGATATAATATCGATATCGATATTGCTATCCGATATCGATATCGATACCGATATCGATATTTTTCTTTCGATATCCCATCCCTATCTCAAGGTATATTTCAATAATAAAGAAAAGAAAAAACAACGATCGTATGTGCGTACAAAGATATTTACAGATTCTATGTATATGTGTGTGTGTTTTATATTATGTGCACTATTCAATATTAACTGTATTACACTTATTTGTAAAAAATATCAACTGTTAAATTACAACCCGAATGAAGTGATGACAAAACATTTGAATCTGTAGGGAGTTGTTATTAAAAACGATGAAATGATAAGCCATGTATTGATTCTGTTTTTTATGCTTTATTTTTTGTATAGCGAAGTTCAAGGTCCGAAGTGGACACTACCGGATTTTGACTTAACTGGTTGACCTGAGCAAACAAATTACTAAATTAGTTGTATTTTCTGTTCCGACATAGGACCTACATCGGGCCATATCGCCTCGTAAATTTTCCTCTTCAGGAAGCTGAATACATTAAACTTTTGAATAAAGAACTCAGAATATCATGAGGAGAAAATAAAAGGATAACCTACAGCAGGATTTTAAAAAAAATTGAAATATGTGGCAGGCGTTCTTGTGAAAATAATTTAGAGCCGTTGACAATCGTGAGAAATATTTCGTCAGGATTCGTAAATTAACTTCGAAGTATTATTTTGATTTATTAGTCTATTTTCCTTAAACATTCGGTTTAAATTTATATATTTTTTAGAGCCAGTGTTTAGATTTAATATTTGTTTTATTCATTCCTCCCTGGTCCCGTTTTACCGATCTATCCTGGCCTTTCTCATATTTCTAGAATTAACTTCATAATTTTTGTTAGACAATTAATTTTTATTTCAAAATTAAATACATATTAAGACTTAAAATAGCGGTGTAGAAATCATCTTGTATATTTTTTATTGCAATATAAAAATAAGAAAAACAAAAAAGGGGTTTTATTGGTCTATATAAAAGACCCCTAGAGAGAAAGATCCCTTGGGCGACCAGATTGCAATTTTAAAACAGAAGCTTTTACAGTTCTATTTTGTTTTTTCAAACTATTACTTGAAATGAATTTATTCTTAATGAATTTTCATTATTCTATTTATGTAGAAAAAAAAATAGAATTAGAAAATTAGATAATTTTTTTTTGGTATCTCTAAATTATGGTCTGTGCAGAACTGTTGCTAGTGTCACCTCATCCTGGATATTTCTAGAATTTTTGTGGTTACTGTTGTATTTTTTTTTCCAATTTTTCTCACGAAGCTTACCTGCCGAAAAGATATATATAGTTGTTGAGGATTGGTGTAAGTAAAGTTAGAGAAAATAGAAACGTCCTTAATTTCGCATCATTCTCTATCTATTACCTTTACGTCGATAGACGTGGGATGACGGTAGAGTAAATAATCATTATTCTGTTGGAACTTCAGTTTAGGTTTAAAAATTCCTTGCCGGTCGGAATGTAAAAATAAACTTTGATGTTTTGAATATTCATTAAAACCCATTTTATGAAAATAAGGCAAAGATTATCTTTCATTCCAATAAATAAATTTTTTTTTATCCATTATATCGTTTATTTTATCTAAATTTCAGAAGGGTAAATTTTAATTCTGCACATTAACGAAAATTTTTTACTTTCACTTACCAGTATATTGACATGACGGCTGTGCGGGTTGAAGCGCAGGTCACAGTGCGCTCGGTTCGGAACGTTGTGGGTTCGATTCCCACCTCAGGGAATTAAACATTCATTTTTCGGCGGTCCGGAAAAATGAATCTTGACACTCCCACCATGGTTATTATGCGGCGGCAACCTAGGTAGCCGCCAGGGGTTGGGAAAAAGGACCAATAGGCCAACTTGCCGGACTTGTTTCTCCCACCAAATACCAGCACCAGTACCTGTATATTGACTGTAGAGTTAAAAGGAAAGTATAACAATTTTGCTAACGTTCTGCGTGCGGACAGAGCTAGCTAATATTATTATTAAGTATTAAATAGTTAGTTTTTAATTTCAATTTACTCATTTTTAGAATTTCAAATATTAATACTATAACAAGTTTGCATTGGATAAATGGTTAAAATTAGAATGTAAATTTTATTACACTGTTATATGTTTATATTTCCGCTTTAGTTTTGATAAAAAAATGGTTAGATTGAGCTACAAGAAATATTATGAAAATTTGTTCACTTTTCTGGAAACTGTTGAAATTGGTTTTAATCGATCTGTTGAACTGAAAGGCTCATTTGGAAAATTAGTAGAGAAAACCATTGCCTGACTGAATAATAAAGAAATACCTGTTTTGAAACAAGCGAAGTTCAACAATAGAGTGGTAAATGAAATATGATGTTTGCATCCAAACAGATTTTTATAAACATAATATCATGTTGGGAGGGACTTAAATATTCATTCTTGAAGTTACCTCAACATACCTAATTTTTATTTCAGACTGTTTGGAGCATCTATTGAAAATCTAGATTCAAAATTGTCGCTTTGTGTGAAGAATTTACGAATGTATTCTAGTACCTGTTCTGATCATATGTACTTCAAAATTATTTCCTCTCTTATCAAGTAATTTTGTTGTATTTACAATTAGGTAGCGTTTGTAGCGCCGAGTTATTAATTTGCATTACCTCTTTTCGTTTTATTTTTTTTTGTTTTGTGTTCCCTCGGAAGTTATATTGTATATAAAGATGACAATAATATGAAATCCAAAAAAATTTAATGGTTTCACTAATCCTTATTCCCGCAAATCGCTTCGAAACCTAATTCACTGCGAGTACAACGTAACCAGGTTTGAAGGGTGCTTAATTAAAAACACAAGATGAGAACTAGGGACTTTGTCTTGGACCACTAAAGAGGTAAGGTAATAGGATCTCTCTTGTCAGACTATTGATGATTCACTCTGAGGTAGATGCGATCGTTATGAAGGTCGGACCAATTAGCGTGTGGAGCATAGAAGTTCAAAGCTGATTAAGAGGGAACGCCTCGTAGGAGCTAACGAGGGAGGAATATTTTTACGAGCAACCTGAAAGGCGGCTTAGTTCTTTATTAAATCTTATTAATGTCGGTTCAATAATTTATGTATGAAGTGATGGCTCTGATTTATTTTGCTGCTAGAACATTCCAATTTTCTCATTAGTGTCAAATAATAACAGTTTTGTCTTGTGATTTTCAACAAGACAATCAGACAATCAATGTTTTAATCCAATTCCTTATAATTACGTAAACATTTATATATTTTTTTAAATTTTACGTTTACTTTCCTATATATAGGCTATATCTTCTTATCTTTTTCTCTATCTCTTTCCCTTTATGCCATTGTGGAGAGGCCTCGGTCCGACGCTGCTTAGCATCACGGTCCTCATAGAGTTACTTTAGTTGTTCTTTGAGTATTTTTCCAAACAATCATTTTGATTTACTCTTCAAATAAAATTCTAGCCCTTTTGCGTAATAAGAATGAACTACAAAAGAATTTAAAAATTTAATAAAGGCGTAATATTTTCGCCAGGTTGATATCAGATTTCTGGAAACAGGAATAGTAATATAGAAGTATAATATACCGTTGGAAAGCCAATGATTTTAGAAAAGTTAGTGTGTAGCATATAAAGCCGTAGAAATAAGCGAATAGCTACAAAAAATTGAATTTATAAATTTATACGTTTCTGTTTCATTATATTGTAAATTTTTGTCTGTTTTGAATGACTACGCCGGGTTATAGGTATATAGCGATTTGTTCAACTAATTTTCATTTGATGGGTCAAATTATTCGGTATATAGAGTTATCAAAGTGCGAAAGTGTTTAGCAAAAAGAAATAGGAGTTTAACATGGAATAAATCCCGAAGTTAGAAGTCATTGAGTAATTAAAAACCTAGAACTATTAGGCGGCTATCAGAACTCTAATAGTTTTTATAAACATTTCGGTTATTGGGCTTCATAGAGGTCATTCATCCTTTCTTGTAAATTCAGAATCCTCCGCCACTGAAAGATTAAATTTATGTTGGTGGAAACGAACAAAGAAAAACAAAGATGGATTTTCATTTTTTCTGAAATTCACTCAGATTTGAAATTATACGCAGGCTCCGAATAACTTCAATTAATAAATTAATTATATTATATGTATAGATGATTGATTTTATGTAAATTAGAAGGAGATGGCCAGATTGTTGTTAAGAAAAATAATTATAAAATAGTTAAAACTCTTTACTAATGACTAACGTTTCGAACCACACTGCATGTCTTTATCATGGCTGTTATTATGAGGGGAGGTAAACAGGATGAATAAATTAAATTTTATTTTTGTTTATTCATCATACATCCCAATCACTACAACCCTGATGAAGACCTGCTGTGTAAGTTGTGTAAGTTGGACGTTAGTCATTAATATATAAATTAATTGATTTGAGCGTTTGGTTCTTCTTTACAACTATTAATATTTGGAATATATCATCGATGAGAAAAACATCTGATATTGGAACTACGGTGACTACCCGTTAATATTTCGTTATCTAGAGACTGGGTAGGCGTCATAAATTTTATTTTTTGTTTTCTAATCAATTTACATTCTTATAGTTCTAGGATTGTCTAAACATTTTTTGGATCTGATGCTATCGTTGGGATTAAACCTTAGAAATACTAAAGACTACTATAAATGTTGCTGATACCTGTAACATTAAAAATAAAAATAAAAAAATGGTAGAAATAAGTGTTTTTTGTGGTGGAACTAGCCAACCACTGTAATTATTCATTTTAAAACTGGTTTTATATTGAAATTTTAAAGCTTGAATAGTTTCCCTCAACCTGAAAAATGAAACTAATTGGCATAATGTGTGTTGCCTGTCGCCATTTTCATAATTTATCATATATGAGAAAATTTTAAACCATTTCTTTTCGAACATTTGAATATTTTATATATGCTCACATAACGGAATATTAAAACAGGTTTGCTATTATAAATAATTCTATAAAACTGTTATGCCAGTAAAAAAAAAAAGATTTAGTTCTTATTCACCTAGTTCTAAACTTATAAGTATAGATTAAATTAATTTATTATACAATATCCTATTTGATTTTTTTTTACCTTTAATAAACTTTCATTTAAATAATATAATAATATGAGCTGCTAATGATAGCATGATTCTCTGGGTATAATAATAGAAAAGTAAATAAGTAATAATAATAAAAATAAAAAGTATAAACTAAAATAGATAAGAATAACAAAATAATATAAGCACATTGTAAATAAAATTAGCTGAACACATGAGTTAAATAATATAAAAATAAGAAAACAACTAAGGTAAGTATTTAAAACAAAATAAATTATAATTAAAGTGTTGTAGAAATTGTTTACTAGATTTGAAATAAGGTATTTTAATTATCCTATTCAGGTATTATTAATATTTGAAGTGTTAATAACACGTTTTCAAAGGTTGATGGAAAACTTTCTAAAGTTACTCGTACCTCGTAAACTAAATTTAAGGATAGCAAATAAAAACATCTGCCATGTGCTTAGGTGAGCTTACTCGCCTTTGTTGTTGGGTACCTACATAATTATCTACAACTAACTCTAGGTTCGTGCCAGGACTGAGTAGGGAATAAGGAATGGAACTGAAATGGAAGAGAGTAAATGTTTTCGTTTTTCCTAGACGTAACCGTTCTTCCTAATTGGCAGTCAGTCCGTTATTTCTATTTTGTATTTTGCTTATTCGTATTTAGTGTTTTTGACTATGTCTTATGTGTTCATGATATAAGAGTAACATGAATTTAAATTTTGTGCATCTGATTTTTTATCAGTATCTAGCCGATTCTTATATTTTCCAATTCCAATAATTTATTTTAGATTTCGGTTGAAGTTTTTTTCCCGATGTATGATTTAAGGTCTATCAACTTTATATCCATGTCCTGTTTCCAGTCCTATTTGTTTGAAATATGTCATGAAAACAGTTTTGTGAGATTTGTTAGTTTTTTTTAATAAAAGTATAACTATATTTGTGGTGATGTGACCTTTTGAGATACTGTTGCGAAGTTCCAAAATAAGATTTCCCGTAGTTCTCTTCACAGGGAATTTCATAAAATATATTAGATTGTAGCTCTATTTTGTCTTTGTTTTTCGTATTGGTTTAAAGATTGGATAAAGTGGCCATGTTTTTTTATGTAATATGTTAAGGGGTTTTGATATCCTCTCTGAATGTGTTGGTATGTACTGAATTGTGTGGTATCTTTTGATTTTGATGGTTTTTGGGGTTTAGGTTATGTCAGTATCAGTGTTTGTTTTATTGACTGATCCTCAAGATTCAAAAAAAATACTTATTGTTAACAAGAAACAATTAAAAAGTATGAAGTATGCAGTATATAAAGATTCTAAAACATAGGAAGTAAAAATGTATTGTTTTTAGATCTTTTTTCATTGATTTTTATTGATTAGATTTTTTTCAGAACTTTCAAGCATATCACTGACGTTAAAAGAGATATGTTTAAACATGGCCGAAAGTTTTGATTCAACATATGTTAAGATGATTGACTGTGAGTTAGAAGGAAATGGTCTGGGTTACGGTGGAGGAGCCCTCCCCCCCCCCCAAAAAAAAACAGCGATAATTTGAACTATTGATTGATTGCCTTGGTTTCGACCCACGCTTCAGGTCTTCATCAGTGCTGTGATTGATAGAAGCACATACTAAGAAACAAAAAAAAATTTAATTCTATAACTAAAGCTTGATTAAGATCTGCAGTGTGGTCGACCCGTTAGCAATTAGTAAATAAGTTTTTATCCTGACATTTTTTGTATGTAATAATAATAAAAAAAAAATTAATAGCTACTTATTTTTTAGGTTTCTATGTTAGTATAAAAATATTATTCCCTTTGTACAGTGGTGTAATATGATTCACAGTTATAAAATTAATTAAAATATGGCTCAACCAATAAGATTAAATAAATACATTCAGCTACTAAATTTTATTTGAGTAGTTAAAAATATAATGTTTGTTTTGATATCAAAAGAATATTCACATATTATCTCCCATAATTATTATACTTATCAACAGTGTATTTTTTTTAGATATCAAACTTTATGTGGATATAACTCATCCTATTTATTTCGTATTTGTATCGCATATATGCCGACGGTACACAGGAAGGATATCAATTTTTATGAAATTATTTATGACATTTTTGAATTTAAAAAAAAAAATAATAATTTATATTGCCGCGTTTGCCGGGTAATCTACTGAACGTGAAGATAATATATTCTTAAATAAAATAAATAAAGAACTTCATGACAGCGGACCTGTTTCTGTAAGATAAGGAGCCATCTGTGTCCTTTTTAAGAAACGGGATCATCAGGCGGATCCAATAAAAGGAAAATTCTTGGGAAAAGGATGCCCACTTTTGCCTTGGAAATCAGATTATCAAGATAAATGCGCAATAGTTATGCTATTACATATTATGAGTTATTTTATAATAATGGGACGTTGTTGATAAAATCTCTGTATCACATAAAAGTTGATTTAATACGTCATGAAAATGGCTGGGAATTAATTTATGTACGTTCTTAATGCTATTTTTATGCTAAGTATACCTTTGAGAAAAAAAAAATTTAACTTTTTTTCAATTCAGAAGTAGGAGTGAAAGTAGTCTGACAACCCAAGGAATTTGGGGTTATTAGAATTAATATTAGTAAACCCCCGCTTATCCGCGCTAGTTGATTCTTCATCAATTCTTCTTTGGCCCTATGGTGCCGGCGTGTTATAAGGAGTGAGTTGTTGGGGCATTTTCCTAGCACATGGGCTTCAGACTCTCTGCCACATTTCCGAAAGAGGGACCCAACTTCTCCTTGCTGTCTGTCCACTGGCTCCTGGGACTCCACGCAGGAGTGCATGGTTGATATTTAGTTTCAGGGCGTTCGCCCATTTTGACCTCGAGAGTAGACCTGCTTCTCACCCACATATCTATTAGCTTTTGGGGTCTCTTTGAAATAGTGAACACCAATACCCTACCACCTACATTGGCCCATTCTTCAAAAGTATAGCTCCACAGTTTGGTAGCCCCGATCCACACCCAGTCCATTGGCACGTGCCGGATATGGACCAATACTGCACAGGAGCTTCCCATTGGCAGTGATATCTCCTGGGTGCATACAGTATCGCCGACGAGGTGTTAGCAGGGTGCCTGATGATGGCCTTGATACTCCTGTGGATATTGGTATCAATACCCTCCAATATCGTAGGACTTATCTTTGTTAGGGACGCAGTCTGGGTAAGTAAGTCCTGGAAACAATGTATTAGTCGACAACGATGATCTTTTATTCTGGCTTGAGTAAACTTAGTGAGCTCATAAGAACTTGGCTTAGTGAGCTCATAATTTATTAAGATTAATAGTTCACTTTGTCACCACCTCTTCTCCAAATACTAGCTCTCCCGAGAATGTACATCCCAAATATTTGATGATCTCGTCGGCCTTTGCCGTTTGGATGACCTCTGTATTCACAAGGGAGAGCTTTGTTGACCGCAGATTTCCTTTGTTCATTATGATACCCACACTCTTCTGTGGATTTATTGCGAAACCACTATTGACATCAAACTTTCCAAAGTCTTCATGACTTTGCAATAAGACTGTCCAAAGTCTTATCTTTGCTCTCGAAAAAAAAACCTTCACTAACTTATTTTTAATTTTTAAATGTATATTAAATTAATTAATTATAATTGAATTATAAACAATAAATAAATATTTTATTCATAGTAAGTAAACTGCGAAACTTGAAATGCTATAAAGTATTCTGCTTACTCAAATGTTTAAAAATAAATCTATATAGGAATTCAATTTTCATTACAAAAATAGAATTTTAAATTAGACACTTGTCAATTAACCAATAATTGAATTTTTATTTATCTGTGAGGTTATAAAAAAAAATTTCCTCAAATCTTCTTTTATATTTCTAACTTTAATTTTTTTGCAGCTTGTGTCTCACCTTGCCTCTCAATTCGCAAAGAAGTGTGAGTGCGTTTTTTATTATCGATTTACTATTTGTTATTAATAAATTGTTGACCATTATTAATAACATTTAGTAATATTAAGAAATTAATATTATTGAAGGTTCAGCAATACCTTCAATTTATAATTTGCAAGTCAAATAAATCCTTTTCCGAATCTATTACAACCTTTTCCATTCCAAATGTAAGATATTTTACAAAAAGTACAGATATTGCAAAACGGAACCTCGTCCTGCATTATTGTTAAAAAATAATGATTGTAATGAAAACCTCAGAACCATAATTTTCACTATACCTACTTTATCCTATGCAATATTTTACAGAATTACAAGTTTTTCTAAACTTTGATTAATATAATTTAAATATCCTATAGAATCGGCAATGACCCAGTCAAGAAGCAAAGCAACGTGCTGATAGAAGACCGAAGAAAATGGCGTCTGTATTTCAAAACATCTGTCATAAGAACGTTCGTAAAAATAAGTTTTTCCCTGAAAGCTGTTACCCTAACAAGGCCGAACCTATAAGAAAGTAGACAGGTGTTGTTGTGCAAGCTATAATTGGTAGAAGATGGCTTCGTGAGTCTGAATTTATCCTCGAAGCGTTCGTTACACACGCTCACACGATCGCAAGTGTAGAATGGCTTCCTTAATGTTGGATTCGATTTCTCAAATACCTGTATATCATTCCTTAGTTACTTTCACTAATTGAGATAAATCTTAGTAATAACAAATAATTGAGTTGGATTTAATCAAATTTGAAATGAATCGTTATAAATTATACCATAAAGAAATATTCCCTCTTTAAAAGGAATTGCCATCTTAAGTACCAAAATAAAACTGTCCTGCTCTGTTATCAATTAAATAATTATTTTTATAATAGTATTCAAATAATCATTATTTTGATTATGATTATCTTGAAGACTGTAGGGAAATGAATTAATTGCCTTACTAGCAGTAAACCATTTTATATTTTCAGACTGTAAAAAAGTAAAGAGGAAAATTGTTTAGCATCAATAAATTAGGATTTTGCTTCTTTATTACTCTAACAATTACATAGTACATATATTAATATATAAAATCATTCGTTCAATGAAAAGTAAAGTTTATTAACTTCAAGATTATAGACCATTTCAATATGTCAAACCTTCATAACACACATTAAAAACATAAACATAAATAAAAAGTAAAATTTGCGTTCTAAACAAGTGGTGTAAATAAAGAGCTCGGTAATGGCTGGAATGAAGGACTTATGATCATCTGCAAGTTCCGATCTGCAGGTTCAATAAAGTCCTATTGTTCTGAAGCGTTCTCTTTCTTCTTGGTCCTCGCCAACTATACCTTTAATCCTATAGAAGTAATTCAGTTCCGTTCTTAGAACGTGGCCAAGCCATTTTCGATGTTACCCATAATATAAACACCCTCCTACCGAACCTTAAATACTTTAGACTAGTCAGGGAATTACTAATTTTCGGCCATGAATCAGAATATTTCATGGCGAAAATCATTATTCTGGATTCACTAGGAATCATGCACCATCATTTATATTTGACCCTAGCAGCGTAGTCAACTCCATGGATCGAATTATTGTAAATGTATTTGACTTATCAAAAATAGTTCTCTCTTATCCCATTCAATATTGTCGATTGCCTGATTGGTGTGCTGTGTATTAGCAACTTAACACAGTTTGAGCAGCCGCTCACAAATTGTTTTTCGAGTTCCTTCTTGGCACAAAACATTTGCCTAATAGTGATACATACACTTGACAATATGTCACTGCTTGAGTAGTGGCACTTGTAAAAAAAATTGTATTCGACGAATTCTGTAGAGTGCCGTAGACTGGTTTCATTTAGACAGTCTCTTGACATCTTTTGACATCATTTGGACATCTTTGAGACAGTCTACAGAGGGATCACAGCAGACAAATAAAGCTAAGTCTGTGGTAATATCTTTGGCACACGATCACTTCAAAATAAAACCAAAATATTTTTTCAGATGTATCTCATTCAGGATTCAGCTATATAAATCAAACGTTTTGAAGCTGTGTTATTAGATTAACATAGGCTATATTGCGTCCAGTTTAATAGTTTTTTTTGATTGATATTGAATAATTGATATTGTTGATTACAAAAAATTATAGTGGTAAAATCTCAACTCTGAAATTGTTTTTCTTCAATCCTGGAATTTTTCATAGTTCTTATATTTTAGTTTATTATTTATATTCCACCAATATTCCTCAAAATTTCTGCGTTCATTTGCTATTGGTTTCATTGTGCATTCCAGTTTCTTACTTTAACCTATGCCCTGATAGAGTGTACTTGAATTTAATTTCAGTTCGTCAGTACAAGCTTATAAATTTTACCATGGATAATCATTTAGAGAAAAGCTACTTAAGACGTCAAAGTGAATTTATTTCAGTGATAAAGATTAACCTTTTTGCGGCTGCATTATAAAAGTAAAGGGGACCCACTCGTTAAACGTCCATTACCCTCATTTAGAGCGAAATATTGGAGGGCATCAATTTCTTTGGAACATTTATTGCCACAAAAAGTTTCTTTTTTTCCTCTGTCTTTGACCGATTACGTCTTTATCCCGGATGGAATTTATAGCTTTTCTTCTCTGTGGAGGGCTGGTTATGGGACTATGACAATCTTTATATTTCAAGAAAAATTTTTTTTTTATTTTATTATAAAATCATTTTTGTCGACGTAAATTACAGATCAGTTTTATCATTTATTCATTAAATAAATCTTTTCTTATTAATTTAAATCAATATCTTGGAAATATACTTGTGAAATTAAATATTCATAATTAAATTTATTTATATTTATTATAGATATTTTGTTATATGTTTCATAACCGTATTACAGTAGAGTGAGATGGAGTAAACATTTTTTTTTAACTCTTAAATTTACAATTGTACTTAGATTAAAATTCAATAATGCGAGAAGCTATCACATGAAAGATTTGTGAAGAAACTATCCATTGTTAGTACTTAAATAACATTTCTATATTACAAGGTCTCGAGGCTATCTTCTTCACAGGCCCCTCTGAATATTATCAGGAATAGAAGAAGTAAGGCTGGAAGCTTGCGTTTTTGGGTGGATAGGGAGTTTATCACAGAAGGATGTGTATCTGTTTCGGGCATTGGCCGGCTTTATATGGAACATTAAGTTCTTTATGAATGATTTTGTTTGTGACGAAGTAAGGAGCATTGAGGATTTTATGATAGATTGGAATTTTTTTCCCTTATAATTTTTAAAAACACGTGTGTGGCCAAAAACCAAGTGGATCAACAAAATCAACAAAGATTCAATAGAGCTGCATGCAGCAAACTGTAAAGCAATAGCCCAAGACAAGCAGGCGTGACGAAGATTGGTCCAGTCGACTAATAATCTAAAACGCCTGTGGAACCCACTGAAAAAAAAATCTAATAACAAATCAGAAAACGAAAAGGAAAAAAAATGAAATAAAAAAAAAAAGGAAATAAAAGTGTTGAGGTATAAAATAACAGTATGCATTTAAATACATAAAGAAAAGAATCCTTAAAAATAAATGTATATAAGAAATATATGTATATATAGTTGACCGTAAAAATTGATATATAGGAAGATGGTCAGGGTTGCGGTCAAAAGTGAAACAAAAATAGTTTACAAAGTTGTAAACTATTTTTGTTTCACTTTTGACCGCAACCCTGACCATCTTCCTATATATATATGTATATAAGAAATGTACCATAAAACATAAGTTAAAAGATAGTTATGCTATTACATATTATGAGTTATTTTATGATAATGGGACGTTGTTGATAAAATCTCTGTATCACATAAAAGTTAATTAATACGTCATGAAAATGGCTGGGAGTTAAATTATGTACGTTCTTAATGCTGTTTTATGCTAAGTATACCTTTGAGAAAAAAAATAATTTAAAACTTTTTTTCAATTCAGAAGTAGGAGTGAAAGTAGTCTGATAACCCAAGGAATTTGGGGTTATTATAATTAATATTAGTAAACCCCCGCTTATCCGCGCTAGTTGGGACGGAGACCTAGGTGGTAGGGTTCGATAGTACTACCCATCATAATAATAATAGTCTATATTTATATACATTTATACCATAATAGCATTATTTACATTTATAGTTACATCTACTTTTTCTTTATATACCTTCCCTTTTTAAGGAGTAATAAAGTCTTTAACGGAGACTATCCGTACTTTGGTTCGCTGAGAGTTCAATTATATCCATCTTCCAGTATTTTCTGTCCTAGGCTTTTCGTGACCACAGTGTTACCTCTACCTTCTTTATCTCGTCTACCCATCTTCTTTTCTGTCTGCCTCGGTTCCTTTTTATATCCAAAGGGATCCACTCTGTTAGCCTTTTGCCCAGTTTTCGTCGTTCTTTCTCATTAGATGAGTTGCTGGTTGACCGTGGATTTATATTATAAGAAGATGGTTGGAGGCGCGTTCAGTGAAGAACACAAATAAGTAATAACTTATTTGAATTTATTGAACTTATTTAGCCCACTGACCGCACCCCAAGGTATTTAAATAGCCATTTATTTAAAAGGTAATTTAGTTATCCATAAACCAAAACAAACAACGACTGAATGAGGCTAATGTTAGCAAAGATGAAAACCCGTTTTATCTCTATCTTCTTAACATATAAAAGAAAATATATCAATGACTCACTGACTTATTGATCAGTGTATCTCCAAAACGATAAAGGCTATGAAGCTTTTATTATTATGGTGGTTCTCCTTATGCGATAAATGTGCTATGCGATAAATGCTAGGTTTTAAAAAAAAAAATCCGTTACCAAGTGGTTTAAAAAGACAGTTTCCTAGAAAGAAGAGGAAGAGGATGACTAAAACCATCCTTAGGACCAGAATTCCCATTATTTAAATAATAAATTGCAATTAAGTATGCAGATACTACAGACTGGTATCTATCAATGAAACTTTATATGTAAATTATATATAATGAATTCAGTAAAATAAATCCGTGGTTCTACGACTCTTCAAGGGATAAGACCTATTAAATATAGGGATAAGATCACCCAACCAGTTTTACCTCAATGTAACTTAAGGGGATACTTTAAATTTCATTTTTTTTTTAATTCTATTGTTAGCAACAATATACGATCTTGATATATTAGTAGCCAGAGCAATTCGTTAAATATTACCATTAATTATTAACAACAATAAATATTAGCAAGGGTTGTTTAGGTTAAAAAAAAATCGCAACACCTTTATTGAGAAAAAAAATTGTCCATAATTAAGCAGTTAATATTCAACTGCATAATTATGGACAATTTTTTTGGAAAATAGCTCAAAGTAAATTATGGAATACACTGTATTTTGCTATTCACAGTATATTTCTATTTTTATATGATGAGAAAGTAAGACCCTTGACATAAGATTGGAACATTCCAGTTTGAGAACCACTGCTCTATTGTACTTCAATCTTTTTAATAATAGTTAAGAACTATTTGTGCTTCGACTCATAACAAAATATTTATTCAGTATATAGTTTAATAAAGATTAAAAAGATTAAAGATTAATATCATTTCAAAATATGTATATTACTGTGATATAATGGATTAGATAAATAATCTTTTGTAGATTCAGATATTGATACGGGGTAACTTAAGTTGCGAGGCGTCATTAACGACTACAGATTTATATGATTATACACGACATTTATGTATATACGAGTAAACGTAGTTGTATATAAATATGTATTAATTTTCCATCAAATTCCTCCCTTATCCAATCCTTACAATCCTAAATTTTACGTCAAATCCTCGATGCTCCTTATTACGTTACAAATAAACTTATCCGCACCTTAACATCCCATTCGTTGCAGATTTGGCCCAAAACGGATATGCGTCTGTTTATTCCAAACTCCTTACCCATCCTAACCCACTAGTTCTAAATATCTCATCCTTAACAGTCCCTGATAATCCTCTAAGGTGTCCGAAAAGAAGATAGATCTAATTTAAATTAATGCTTGAAGTACCAATGACGGGTTCCTTCCCAAGATTTTCAAGTGTAAATAAAACATTCCACAGATTTACTTATTGTACTGTTGTAAATTAAATTAAATAAATAAAAAAATATTAATTTGCCTTCTGAATTTATATACGTTCTTTGCACAAAATGTGTTATTATTTTATTGAAGGAAATGGCCTACTACTAACTAAAATACAATACATTGTACGCTTTAACTAATAAAAAAAGATTTTTTTTTTTTAAGACTAAGAAAATGTATTCCTGAAACAATAGCTAGTAAGTTCAAAATGTTTCGTACTACTGTGTGTGCAGGTCTTTGAGTTTTATTTTTTACGTTGTTCCGTTACCATTTAACATAATTTAGCCGAACTTTCCCATATTCTTATTATTGTTATTATAAAACTAAAATATTTTCAAATTGATGTATTATTAATAATTTGAATTAAAAATTGCAAACATTCCAAAGTAAGGTTCTTAAAATCGCGGTAGATTATTCCCCGGGTTTATAAGAAACAGCCAAAGCAGCTATAGGAGCGGGAACTTACAACGTTGAAAATTCTTTCATATCTGGAAGGCTGAAACCCAGGCTGGTTCAAGATATCTTGCTATAAGCTCAGTATTAATTTTTTAAAAATATTTTTATTGTTTTTTTAGTATATATTTTTTCTTATTTCATTTTCTCAAATTATTTTTTCATTATAAGTCGATTACTTATTTTATTAATTTTATAAGTATCATTTGTTTCGTTCATTATTTTCTATTTTATTATTTAGTTATATAACTATTATATTTTTTCTTTATAATTGGTTTTTATTATTTATGATTATATATAGTTAGGAATGACTTTTACACGCATCTATAGCTCCTCTCCCCCATTATCAGTTGTTAAAAAAAAAAAATTAACATAGTTATTAACATGTTTAAATAAATATGTATGGCCCACCAGTCTGGTCTGAATATATAGAAATAATAAAAGAAAAGAATTGAAATAGTGTAAAACGTTTGGTTAAACTTAACTAAGCTAAGTTGTCCGTTTATTTACTTTTATACATACTGTGACTATGAATGATGGTCTGATCTCACATTACCGTCTTATATTGAATTTTTTTAGCGGGTCACTGAAG
>NW_027112641.1:281329-281691 GCF_000696795.3 Halyomorpha halys | reverse complement strand
AGTATAAGTTGTGCGCATAGTATTATTATTTATATTATATTTTATTTATTTCAATATATTATATTATACATATTAAAATATACAATGCTTCATTAGAGTTGTTGTAGAAGGGATAAATAAATTAATTATCCGGTAGTTACTTATTTAATGATGTTCCACCGTCTCTGACATTTTCTGTTTGTTCGCATGGACATTTATATGTCACATGAATTTATGTTCCTTTGGAGTCCTGGTCATTGGTTGTAAAAGCAGTAACCTTAGGCACGAAAACATCTTTGATGGTGGCATTAACCCCTTTGAAGTCGATTACGCGTAGGAGGGGGCTCACGTTAATTCCCAATGATGGGGCAATTCATTTTATA
>NW_027112641.1:277867-281279 GCF_000696795.3 Halyomorpha halys | reverse complement strand
ATAATAAATACGTTTTATAATTTTTACAATTAGATAAATATAAATAAAATTATTTTTAACAGACTTAGTCGGTAGAAGGCTTCACTTTCAGGCCCAGTACAGTCAAAATGTTGCTTCAATTTCATAGAGTATATTTCCTAACTATTTTCACCTGAAAATTTAGGAAATGGTTTTAGTTTATTATTTTGTAAAGGTTGAAATTTTTAGGCAATATTTCATAGTAAAAGGCCCAAGAGGAGAAAAGAGGTAATTATTTTACCCTAATTATTTATTACTTCAATGAAAATTACTTAGAACTACAAGTCCAAATTGATGTAACTGCCAAGTATAGGTAGGGGGAATAAAAAATGGCGGCTGTATTAACGTTAAAAATAATTCTGTTTTTATTCGGAGCTCTATATCTTTAAAACTATCAGCAACACTAGAAAACCTTAGAGAGCATCATTTAAAGTAGACCAAAGTTGCTAAAATATGAGCTTTAATAGAGCCATTTACGTTCAATAGTATTCGAGATATAGCTTTTTAAAAACTAACATTTCATAAAGAAATGTTTTGAAAATCAGTAGTAAGTGAATTTATTTTGAGAAATCTATATCTCAAAAACATTCGACGTAGAAGATGTCTATTAGCACTCAAATTAAAGCTGATTTAATGAAATATAAAGTAGGTTATGGCATTTATCATCCGGTGAGTAGTAGTTTTCATGATATTTGCTAAAATAAATTAATTTATAGTTGTTCGGCAAAATGTGCAAATTCATGTGCAAAATTTATATTTATATGCAAATATCATAAAAACTACAACCCCTACAAAGATATGTGTAATAAATTACTTTATAGTAAGTTAAATCACCTTCATTTTGAGTGCTGGCAGACATATATACATGTTATATATATGTATGATTCCAGAGATATATTTTACCAGAAATCAAACATTTTATCCGAGGAACTAGAAATTATTATTTTGTAAATTTATTTTGCCAAATATTATAAAAACTACTACTCCTGCAAAGATAAACGTTATAAACTATTCTATATTTAATTAAACTAGCTCTAATTAGAGTGCTAGCAGACATCTTTACGTCGAATGGTTCCTGAGATTTAGTTTTTCCTTAATCAAACTTATTGTCCAAACAGCTACAAATCAATTTATTTAAGCAAATATCTTGAAAACTACTATTCCTACGAAGATAGACGTCAGGAACTAGTTAATAGTACATTAAACTAGGTTTAATTTGAGTTTAAATATACATTATACGTTGTTTCCATTAAGGTAATCAAAATTGAGGGTGAAATAACTGTCTTTTTTTTCTTCTCGGCTCTTGTACTATCAAGTTGTTCAATCATTAACTTGGTTATCTATTAATCTAATTTTGTCTTTTGTTGTATTATATGTAAGACTTTTGTATGGCTGATTAAATTTAAATCAGGAAACAGGTATTGCCTCGATATACTCGTTTACGCTGAAATTATACTTCAATTATATTTTAAAAGTTCCGGAGATGCCGGATTTCCGCCTACCTCTTGATCAAAAAGAGGTGATAAAAAAGAAAGTCAATTGGTACTCTGGTACTTATATGCCTCTTCTAAAAATAATGCCACTTCCGAGCGGTTGGAATTAGCAGAATTTTATTAATTTTATTATCAAGAATAAAAAAAAGAAAGAAAAAAAGGCCGTTTTTAAACCAAATATTTGTATTATTATTTCTTTGATTTAAAATACAATTAACACTCAAAGTATTGTCCATTTTATCTACCATCATTAGCCATCTGCTAGCCAATTGCTCCGCAATTTCAACTTCCACAAAATTATCAATTTTTTTTCCATAAGGAAATGGATCAGGGTTCGAAACAAGTAGTAATCCGATGGTGCGAGGTCTGGACTATATGCTGCATGAGGTAAAATCTCACACCAGGAGGGTTTTTCAATAAATTTTCACAAATTTCTAACCTCTTAGCTAATTGCCGAAGAGTAGGTTCGTGAGGGACCAGTCTACTGCTCTTTTTCACCTTCCCTATGGAGAGTTAATGGCGACTAACAGTATCCTTCCACTCACCACACT
Source organism: Halyomorpha halys (assembly GCF_000696795.3). Taxonomy (NCBI): domain Eukaryota; kingdom Metazoa; phylum Arthropoda; class Insecta; order Hemiptera; family Pentatomidae; genus Halyomorpha; species Halyomorpha halys. Next base: position 279,217 of record NW_027112641.1, on the reverse strand, counting down.
CCCTGGCAAGTTCGCGAGTACTTGTGGAAGGATTTGACTCAACAGTCTCCTACAGAACCTCATCAATATCCATTAATGGTCGCCCGGAGCCCTTCTTCCTTTCTAATGTCGTATTTCCACTGCTAAATGTTTCAAACCAACGCCGTGCAGTGTGATGGTCAAGGACACCTTCCCCTTCATATTTAATAATTTCACGAGTTGCTTCAGAGATTGTGAAATTTTTTTCCCAGTAATGCCTTAATATTACGATAATTTCATAGGACAGTGTCATGTTTCTTCCATGAAACAAATAACTTTGAAATCTTGAATATGATAAAATCGTAATTTATTTTTATACACCCTATCATTAAAAGGCTTTAATTGTAGAGCTTTTAGCAATTATGTACGATAATAGAGTTCAGTTGGTTAACATGTGAGAGAATAATTCATTTTTTCAGGGAATAATTATTTTTTTTAGTGATTAATTTCTTTTAAGTATTGTGATTTGTGTGTTTTTGTTAAAATTGCACACAGGCGGATATTTTACTATTGTCAATGTGTTTTGAATTGTTTAAATAGATTCATTTCTTGTATTTTTTATAAATAAGCGCATTTCATTCAATAATTCATATTCGACTTTAGTTCAACATCTTTCAATATAGTGTTGAACACTTTTTTACTAATCTGGGACTTATAAATAAATTTGGCTCTGTGGGAGTAATCAGCCACAGATGAACTCTTATTCTTCGCTAAAAATAAACTTATATTTCCCTTCTGAAGAAGAGTGGACTGGCGGAATTAAATGTAAATTAGAATCTATGTGTTGGGGAGGAAATCATCGGATGTCGGATCATGATTTCCCTCCGGAATTGGGATTTGTGGATAATCAAGAGCTCACGGAGTATATGCCTTGGAGTTCTGAACTGGTGGATCTGTTTTATGCCGAGGTTCTGAATTATTATTTATCGTCTGCAACTCCCATAAAGTTGAAAATTATAATTTCTAATTACTACAACTGTTTTCAATTATTTTGAAGATCGTGAATGGCTGGCTTTATAATTTGTTTGGTGATAGTTGAAATGTCTCAATATTGATAGTTTCGTTAAAATGGACTGGTAAATATCAATTGATTATTAATGTTATAATTAGTCCAATGACTATCGTTTGGCTTTTTGGTACTCGCGAATAACTGTTTAAAATTAGTTGTTGAGATGAAGGGATTTGTTCGCCTCACAATTAAAAAATGCCAATCACTTCCTCAAAAAAAAAACAAATATTTAAATTGAAAAAAAGGGATAGTAGACTAGAGAGGGAGGTATTGAAATGAATTTGTGTAATAGAAAAAAATTGTGGTTTATGTAAAAATATATA
>NW_027112641.1:266660-277802 GCF_000696795.3 Halyomorpha halys | reverse complement strand
GTTTAAATCCAAAAAAAAAAAGATCTGCAAAGTGTAGCAAAATATGTATTTTATAATGAATGAAAGAAACAACCAAAGAAAATAATAACCAAAAATTAATTCTCAAAATTAATAATAAATAAAAGAAAAAATATTTAACAGCTAAGTTTAATGAAGATAGAAAGAGAAAAAATAATAAATTGCAATTTCCTCTTTGCAAATATAAATAATAAAAATAAAAATATACACATTGTTTTCAACGAAATAAAAATATGGTCAATCAATATCAGTAAGTTAGGGATCGATATGAGCATATCGATTTGTCTTCTCTTGATAATTTTTGTTATTATTAATTAATCTTCCAGTCTCGAACAAGAGAGTATATATATATATTAGTAATTAGAATTATTTTAGTTTATTCCGTGATTACATGAGTATGCCAATGTAGAAAGATGTATTGATTTCTTAAAATTTCAGTTTTCACTTATCTAGTTTCTATTATTTATTTTATTGGTCCCTATAATGTATCATGAACTGTTCAAAGGCACTGTTGTTATCAGATGAACGAATATTGTCGCCCGACTGACGGGAAAAGGATATTCAGCCCCACCACAGAGCTGAAACCAGTCCAGCTATCGAATTATCTCCAGTTGCCTTGTTTAGCGACAGGGGCAGCTGTATAACTAAAAGGTCCTGTACGGAGGGTGAGGTACTGCTCTCCGCTTGTATCAGAGGCGCTTCTTGTACGCTCCAACTCTTTCCCGTGTTCTTCTTCCAGAACACTTGTATTTTTGTTGTCCTTTCTGATACGCTGGTCTGAACAAGCGGACATTTCTCATTCCCCTAACCTCATCAACTACCCTGCTGGTGTATTATTTACACTCCATATATTTTATTTACATTACGTAACATTAACTAAAATTAGATTTCAACAACTTTTATGTGAAATTGTTGAGAAATTATCCATTCTATCTAATTTTAATAAACCTTTGTGGAGACATCATGGGGAGATGTCTACATTCCCTTTCAGACTTCAAGTGTGTATTATTCTAGAATTATACAGTCTATTATCACGAAATTATGGGATCCAATTATAGCTTTCATGGAATTTTTGTAGAATGTTAGAACCAAAATGGAGTCTAGACAGTATGATTTGATGACCGAGGATCGGAGGAGTGTTACCTCCTGAGCATTTTGTTAGATTATAAACACCATTTTCTCTGGGAAACAGATATCCAATGATATCGTAAAGATTTTATTGGTTATTTGAATTTTTTCTCAGTGCTTGATTTAGTTTGGAAAACGCTTCAGTCTATAGGAAATAAATATCCATAGATCGATAATGCTATCGATTATCAGTTAAATAAAGAGTATTTAAAAAAATAAGTACAGCTTTTAAAGATTTATTTGTATAGTGTCACGATTATTTTATTTTAGGGTGTTTGAACATTTAGACAAGCAACCGTACCATGCTCCAGTTTTAAGTACCGTGAATATAAATGAAAAAAAAAAAGTATTTTTGAAAATTATTAATTTATTTGAATTTTTTTTTGAACACTGAGTGTTTAATTTAGTTAGGAAAACGCTTTAATCTATTCTTTTTTATCAAGAAAATAACCTGATAATGCGGGGTGGGGTATTTAATAAAATAAGAAATTTTGGAATCTTAACAATTTTAAAGAATTTGACATTCTTACGTGACTTTATTAATTAAAATTCTTACCAAAAATTTAGCTTTTAATTTTCACTTGCAGAATTCATTGTTTCACCAACTGCTTCATTGTTTTCATTTGAATTTAAAACTATAACTATATATGTTTAAAAATATATATTTTTATAGTAAGTTTAAAGGAATGATAATTCCGCTTTTATTTCGTTGAAGCCTTACGATTACACTTTTAATTGCTTAGCACTTAAGGAATTCAGTCTTGTAACTACCTTGCATTGTGTATTTACTATAAATAAAGGAAACTTTTTAAGCGTTTTATTTTATACCCCCAGTTTTAATCTGTTTATCTTGACCCGGTTTATGCCCTTTGGTGTAGTCTTAACCACTGCCAAGATTGGTGTAGATAAGTTGAGTCGTGTTGAAGTTATTTTTTTACCGTATATTCGTATTATATAATGTTATTAACTGCTATAAACTAAATTGATATAGTGAGCAATTAATTATATCATTAGTAAAATGTATAAATAATTAAATATATTAATTTATATCAAACTTTCAATTGAATTATATTAATCTATCTATTAATCTAGTAATTGAGAAGCATTGCCGGGTTTGCTAGTAATACAATAAATATTCAGATGGTGATTAATAATAACCAATTAATAAAATATATTAACTATAACGCAATAATTTGAAAATGAAATTAAATATCAATGAAGTGTCTGATGTTTTATTACGAAGTTACCTCACTATTACATGCACATTCAGGAGAATCACTTTGTTATACCTGAGAGAGAATATCAATATTATTGTTATCTTATTTCAGAGAAATACTGAGGAGGCAGATCGAAAGGAAAAGATTTGGTGGAGGATGCTGAAGAAGAGTAAGTTCAAGGATGAGATCTAACCAGATGAGATAGTGGGACCGGTTCTTCAAATATATATCAAGGGGACAGTATGGCAGTTCCTTCACTGTTTCATCTCAACTTTTTTTTTTTGTCTGTGTCATTGTGAGCCAAGGTTAGCCTTAATTTACCGACTCTTATAAATATATTAGCCGAATAAATTCATACTAACAATCGGAAGAGGTTGCTGTAATGACTCGGGCATCACGACTAACTTATTTGAAATTTAATGGGGCTTGCTTGTTTATGGTATCTCTGTTTTTTCGAATTAAAAAAAAAATAGAAAGGAAATAAATATTGGTCAAGAAAGCTGTGTCATATACGATTAAAGTAAGCAAATTATTCAAAGGAACTTTATTTAATTTGTAATGAGTTGTTAATAGTTGATCGTAGATTGATATGAGAAGATGACTGGCTGGAGGTGCAGTCATTATGATAATAAAGTAAAACTTATATGTTTGTGTCAACGTTTCGACCTGATACTCAAGCCTTCATCAGGGCTGAAATATAAAACGAGATAGCAACCTTAATTTCTTCTTTCATTGACGTGACAGACCGTGGAGGTCCAAGGCCTCGCGTGATGCACTTGAGAAATACATCGTTGAGAAATACATCGCACGTTTCATGATGTGGTTTTCATAGGCTGGGTCCGCCACTCCCACGCCTATTTTTGTGAGTGCCACCCATTGGCTAATGGGCCTCACAAATGCCCGGGGGAGATTGTGAATGAGTATTGCATAATCTTTTGCTTGAAAAAACCCTAGGTGGAGCCGGGCTAGAACTCGCAATCTATTGGTTGGCAGACAGGCGCGTTACCACGCTGCTACTGTCACCCCACAACCTTGTGGGTACAAAATAAATTAATAACAAGCAAACTCGGAAATATATGTAACAATAAATTAAGTAGGTAGTAGTTGATACAAATAGAAGATAAAATATAATATAATAAAGTTAATAATAATGGAAGACAAATGTTTAAAAAAAATATATTAAAAACTCTGAAATTACTCATGTATATTAAGAAATCAAATATGTAGTAATATATCATAATAAAATAAGTAATGATTAAAATTAAATAAACAGTGGAAAAAATTTGACATAATGAAACTTCTAGTAATGTTCATAGTATAATTTAAGATTAATAACTATTACAATTAAAACATTACTCACAATTATTGTCTATTATAGTTTGTTCCACATTGCTGTGAATCAACTAACTCTAGATTCTAATAGGTAGTCCGTCTGTTCTTTCTGTTTTGTATTTTGTTCATTTATATTTAGTGTTGTTAATTGTGTCTCATGTATTTATTAGGTTAGTGTAACATGAATTTCAATTTTTTACATCCGATTTTTTGTTAATAGCCCGATACTTGAGATATAAAGAAATATCACACACGTGTCCTGGAATAACACTAAACCTTCGAATTCTTCTCGTATCCAATCCTTACAATCCGAAATCCTTTGTAAAATCCTCAATGCTCCTTACTTTGTTACAAATAAAACCATCCATAAAGACCTAAATGTTCCTTATGTTACCGATCTAGCCCGAACCCGATATCACTCCTTCCATTATAAACTCCCTAAACACCCAAACCTACTAGTTTCTAACCTTGCTTCCTCTTCCATTCCTGGCAATCCCGCCTGAAAAGAAGATGGTGGTCTCGTGACCTTATATTGTAAAAATATTTTTAGAGTGGTATCAATGGGTAGTATCATACCACATGCTGTATCATACCATTATAATCTTACTTCAAATTTAATTGTTGTATTTTATATACAGTTTAAATGTCAATAAATATGTAAATAAAAATTAAGTAAATTTAACCTATTAACTTTAAAGTGCCATAGATGGCAGATCTTTCTACAAAACCAATTTGAGGAAAATCTCAATTTATTCGCCCTTCGGATATGCCCTTACTCCGTCTTACTTTACTTCTGTTGTAATAGAGATCCATTAGAAAAGCTAAAGCTTCATTCATATTCCAAAATTAATCGAATTTTCTCTAAGAAAATTGAGGTGGTTTTATACCTTTTAATGGGAATGTAATTCATGATTTTTCTAATAAAAAATAAAGGATAATATCTATTGTATTTTTTTATTAGTTTCTCTCCAAAAAGCGAATGGAAAATTCTCTACAGGATGTCTATTTGTTTCATTATTTTTATCGAAGTATCATCCGGAATAAATTTAATATCGATGACATACTCATTTAGTCAAGAATGGAACTTAACTTATATAATTAAATCAGGAAGAAACCAATCAGTCTTATCACCTAATTGAGCTTCAATTACAGAAGCATAGGTAGGGTGTAATGCAAATTGGTACATTCCCAAAGGAGAAAAAACACATGAATTGTGCCTGGACTGGTTCGAGTTTGGAGGGGGAGTTTGACAAGTTCGGATTACCACTTTTTTTCGTCTTTTTTTCAGACCGTTAAAACAGTAGCAATAAATTACAGAGAGTGAGCTGAGTTTTATTTGTTCGAATTTATCAACCGATCGTTCAAGTTTAGCTGTTGACTCCAATTGTGGATGTAAATCACGTGAAAAAGTGTTGGAATGATTTATTTCTGTTCAATTATATATCTTTATACAAGTAATTAAAATGTAAAAAAAAAATATATATATAATAATACTTACATTATGAAAATTGGATTGGTACTGTTTTATACTTTTTTTCTAACTTCCCTAGATTGTTTTTCGCAATGAAATTAATTAAATACCGTAAACATCTGAAGCTGGTAAGATCCGAGTAGTTTATTATTGAATTAGAAAAGTTCTTCTGTGCCAAGATATGTCGTGACATTGAACTATCGCATGCGAGTGTTCACTGACAAACATTATTTGGCAGATAGTGCAGTCTGTTCTCAGTGCCGATATTGTGCACAGTTCGTTATTCGGTGAGTTATCCTCTGCTGCCCTGTCGCAAACCGCATTGCTGTCAGGTGAGTAGTGTGTAAAATAAATTTTATTTTTTTTATAATAAATAATAATTCTTTAATGTAAATAATTAATAAAGCAATTAACTTATTACAGTCATAATGTTACAGACTACTTAGTTGTTGTTGTTGTCTGGGGCTTAAGGGCGTAAAACCCTGAGGTCATCAACGCCCATGTTTCGTGCTTTATATTTTATTTCTATAATTCTATTTCACTTTAAATAATTTCGAAAAAAAAAATTTAAATAATTACTTCTGTTGGTATTTTTTTTATTATGCATAACAGATTTTCTGGTTTAAATCTTATTCAAAAGGTCATTCCTTTTTAAGAAAACTAAGACCAGTTCCACGTTCTTCTGGTCATCATTCAGAGCATCCGATAAACTCGGTCCTACTCCCAATCTACTCAAGTTCGCAGAATAAAAATGGCATTTTTCAAATATGTGACTGATCGTAAGTATATTGTTGCAGTATTGACATTTTGGAGGTGGCTGCTTACTGATCAGATATCTATGAGTTAAACTCGTATGACCTATCCTCCTCCCTGCGATTGGAACAGTTTGATGTGGTCCATGGTTTAGTGGTTTTTTTGATGGTTTTTAATTTGCTTGGCGGGCTTTCATCCCACATGGCTTGCCAACTAGATAATATCTCATTTTTCATTGGAAGACTTTTTTCTTGTGGTGTCAGAATGGCCGTGCCCTGACCTGGAAGAGCAAGTGCTTGTTTAGCTGCAATGTCCGCCAGTTCATTTCCAGTGATCCCCACGTGACCCGGCACCCATATAAAGAAAACAGTTTTTCCCAAGTTTTCGAGCATGTTGGTATAATTGTGAATTTTTATGATCACCGGGTGTTTCGGGTAAACGATCTTCATGGCTTTTAGTGAACTTAAAGAGTCGGTAATGATAACTATATTAGTATTCGTTACTGTCATGGAGAAGTGGAGTGCTGAGGCTATTGCATATAATTCAGCTGTATATACTCTGCATAATTTATGTAGTTTTATTTTATGGGTTGAGTTGTTTGTGATGAAAGAGGATGCTGTAGATTCGTCAGATTTTGATCCATCAGTATATATAAAAAAAGGATCAGGAATATTTTGACAAAGACGTGAGAACCTAGTTCTATATTCAGTAGGTGACGTACTGCCTTTGGGAAATCGGGATAATTGGAGCATTGTATTTGGTAGCCTGTGTATCCATGGAGGATTGATGACTTCCGGGATGTACAGAGGTATTTCTTTAAAGAACTCAATAGCAGTATACAGACTACTTAGTGATAGAATTCAACTAAAATCAGCTTGATACGTTTTAATCATATTCCTTTATCGTAATAGAAATTTATATGGACAATTATGAATAACTTATAAATAAAATATCTGTTGCATTTTACACCTAAATTTCATTTACCATTACTTTGAATTGTAATTAACCCTTTCATATATAGGTATATTAGAGTAAAAACAAACTGTTGTTATCATTGCCATGGAAATACAAGCACATTTATATACAGAATACAGAATTATTTATGCGTTCTTCGTTATTTTCCATTTCCTTCTACGACTTTGTTTGTTAATTTTTTGGTATTTATTTTTCTAAATGATTTGCGCTTCCAACGGTATTTTATTCTTCTATATTACTACTGTTTCCGTTAAAAAAAATTAAACTGAAAAACAAAAACATTTTAGCATTAGGTTTTTTTCAAATACAATTTTCTTGTATTTATTTATTGTATATACAAAAGAGGAAAAAGTTTTTTACTAGGAGATGATTGTTGGAGGTGTGGTCAAAATGAAACACAAATAAGTTGGTGTAACTTATTTAATTGTGCCAACGTTTCGGCTAGAGTTTCTAGCTTTCATCAGGACTGTTAGCTTGAAAACCAAACGTCAAATGCTAGAAACTCTAGCCTAAACGTTAGCACAATTAAATAAGTTACACCAACTTATTTGTGTTTCATTTTGACTGCATCCCCAACCATCATCTCCAAGTACGTCAACTATCTCTCATACTTTAAGTTTTTTAGTATTCTTAAATCTTGAATAAATTCTTGCCAGCATTTTCCAAGTCGCTATATCTCATTCTGTTGCCTACGTTGCTGTCTCGCCAACTCTAACAATTACACTACTAGTATATTTATGTATAAAATATGATCTATACCACAAATTTACTTCTTAATTAGTTGTCGGTGTTATCCTCCGTATTTATTACACTTTCTATTTCCTGGTTCCCACTGCATTTGGTATTAAGGAACTTCGAGATCATTGATTTTAATCGCATATGGTTTTTGACACAGCCAATCAGACTTTTTGTAGCTACCAGCTTAACCCTAAGGGATTTTGTATTATCAGTGAATCAGTCTTTATTTATTGTTAATACCTGGAAAGTTTTATAAAAGGATAATATACTCGGTATCTTCATTGGAATTTAATTTAATGTTCAGTTTAGATACGGTGGGAGGAGGAGAGCTGGACCGCAAACCACCGTTGTAGATTATATACATTTATTGCTGTTTTGTATTACTGTTGATCATTTTTAGTTACCAGGACAGAGCAAACTTTATCCTGGTTACTAAAAAATATATTTTATATAGAGAGTATGCATTTATTAAGGTTAATTTTCATAATTATTATTCACATTTTTTTAAACTGATTTCTAGCAGTAGTTGAAAAAACTGTCCATATTAACGATGTATTGGATTACCCCCTGTTTCAAAGGCTTGGCCTTGAATACTTCAAATCATTGAAAAACAACTGAAAATCTTATATTTGAGATTAGATTAGACTGTTCTATGCATTTCCCCACGACCGGGTACCAATACCCGATGTTGGTCCATTTACTCTGATTTCGATGGTAAATATTCCACCTAACGACCTAAGTCAACTCCCATCATCCCTGCTTATAAAGCAAGACAATGTGCTGTATTGAAATTTATCAGTAGACATTGTACTTGCTTTATCAGTAGGCAGTCAGGATATAAATATATTTTTTAATATTTATTTATTGCTATTTACAACTGTACATTTAGTAAATCTAATCTAAGTTAAATTGGAGTGTTGACCATGTTAAGTTTGATATTGACCACGCCTTACTGTGCACCCTTAAGCTGATCTTAGTTTATACGCAAACTAAAAATTCTTAACATGAGTTGTACTCGCTTTGTGAAACAATATTATTTAAAGCTACTGCAGCAAGACAGTAACAACCGTTTGAGTTTACAATATAACTGGTTTACACAGATAAGAAATTTATTGGAGAGCTTCGGAGTGTTTGACCCGATACTATTCAATGATCCAGTATGTATAAAAATTAAAAAAAAAAATATATTGTTATTATTATTAAATGAATATTTTCTTTCAATAAAGAATAAATAGTTCTGCCAACACAAACTTCGATGATCCACTTTTACTCTCATCTTTTTATTTTAAAATAAAAAGTTGTGGGTAAAAGTGAAGTTTGTGTTAATTATAATATAAACCACTCTCAAATAATCAGTAATTTAATAAATATTTCTTTCAATAAACGCATGATTTATAATCCAAAATAATTTTATTACAAATTTACCGTATTTTAGTACATTACTTTTTACATGAAACCATTGCCATAATAATAACAAAATAACTAAGATTATAAATTCTTTGAGTTTTCTTCAAAATTCTTACTCTTGAACTCAGAAGATGAAGGGAAGACAATGGAGATTTCCACTACATTCCATAAACGGAAAGAACAATCCACTTTTCAGCACGATTGAGTTATAATCAAAGAAACATAATGCGTGTCTTGGAGTTGCAGTTCGAAAGTTCCTATCTTGGTAGACATTAACGTTTGACCTTTGAGATTACTTAGTTCTGTTATAACGAAATGTCTTAAACAATACAAGTCCTTCCGAATTGGAGTTTTGCTATCTGCACAAGTCTGGTTCAATTGTTGCCCTGGTTAGGCTTCGGCTTAAACTAATTCCAACAACTTGGGTTGTAGCAAACTTGGTTTCTGCTATCAACTTTCTCCAAGCAGCGATGGATTTGAAACGTTGTTATGTATCGTACGTGTGAACCCATTCCTTCTATTTTTTTTTTCATATTATCATGTATTTTTCAATTATCGCGAAGACATATTATCTACGATGTATTTAAAAATTATAGTAGCCTTTGTTAGGTAATTGCTACTAATAAAAATTTTAAATTTAAATACTATTTTTCCCCACTTAGCGCACTAGTTTTAATCAATTAACAAAAACAAGAGGACGCAGGATTGATGTTTTGAAAAGGCTTCAAAAATTGTTTTTATGCCATTAAATGAATATAGTACTTTCACAGTGATGAAATTCTTCAATAAAAATAGGAAATATAGGGACACTTTCTCTTACGAACCAAGTAATTATTTTGGCCTTTGTTCTGATCAGGCATTCTCTGATTCAGTGCATGGAGGAGTCATGACCTGATGCTGTTTTTACATATTCCATATTTCAGTAAGTTTTTTTTTTTTTAGATTAGACAAGATTTCTAAGATTAACTTGATATTTTCTGAATTATAGAAATAGGTTTAGTTGAGGAGGGTAAGTCAAAACGTATGTAATATTACTTGTGAGTTGGTTAGTTAATTTTGAGAGAGGAAACATGAGTTTTACTGCTGAAAGGAGATAGAAATGAAGTAGACATTGAATTTATGATAATGGCGGATCACGATTCTGTGAGAATCGTGCTGATCACATTTGTTCTTAAATCTTGTGTTGAGTGTGTTAAATCCAATACTGAGATAGTCACCGATGTCCTAGGCTGCTGCTGAGAATATATGTCTGGCCGGCTTCTAGACTGTACACCTTTCTTCTTCGAGGGCTGGTAATAGAAAGAAAGAACATCCTTACAAATTAGTTGGTCAGAACTGGTCAGGGATAAGGCTTATCAGATGGTAGTTCCTATTATGCATGATAGGTTGCGCCATGGCTAATTGGCTTTTATACCTCTAGATTGTGCACCCTGGTCCTCATGTCGATAAATTCGGAACCTTATTTTATGTCCCACCTTAGCAGGTGACATAATATAGAATACTTCCATGTTTGTGGACTGAACATTCTCCTACAGCCTCCTAAATTGGTTACCCTTGATTGGGAAAAAATCTGGCGGTCGAGCGTGATTCTGACCAAATCACCTCCTTGCACAACCGTTGGTCTAGTAACAGTACTCTCTTACAAAGTACTGAACCCCTGACCCTTCATGGGTTATAGCGGTACAGATTTAATTTTAACTTTTATATTTTATTTCACACGTAGATTCTTGACGAAAAAAGTATATTTTAGTATGTGGGTAGCTCACCGGTAAGGAACTGTGCTACTAACTCCAAGGATCCGTGTCCGAATCCGGCTGAGGCAAATAATTATTTTCTGTATTACTGTAGCCATGAGTCAGCCCTTTTGGTTCAGGAGCCCTTTAGGTTCCACCCAGCTTTATAAAGTGGGATTAATTAGGTAAAAATCTGGCTTATGAGCCTGTGGCTGACCAAGCCACCTCCTTGCACAACCGTAGCTCTTGTAACAGTACTCCCTTACAAAGTATTACACACTAAACCCAGTAGTAACGGTACATATTTGTTATATATTATTTTATATATATGTAACTGTTATATGATGATAATGTATTATAATATATAATT
>NW_027112641.1:223853-266545 GCF_000696795.3 Halyomorpha halys | reverse complement strand
TATACAATATATTTAATTTTTAATTTCTTATGATATGTTAAAATTAATTTCCAAATATTGTTAAAGGCTGCGAAAAGTTTATAAAAATGTATAGTTCAGTTTAAGCATGTCAACACCGGGTACAGACATAATTAATATAACTTAACTACAACTGTATTACTTAATGGTAACTAATGTTTCTCTAATTAATGCTGAGCCGGTATGAACATATAAAGTTAGAGCATGAGCAGGACTCATCAGCTGAGTTTGTAAGATAACTCACATTTACTTTTGCTTAGTTCCTCTCCATTTCAGCTCTTAGCTGTTCCTGGTTTCAAGATACGTTTTTATGGTACTCTTACCTAGTTTGAAAGTTCAAGAAGGGTAGTTGGTTCTAGTCTATTATGAAGGCATACTATGTAGTTGGTTCTAGTCTATTATGAAGGCATACTTCTACCACTGTAAGTTTTGCGGGACCAATTTTAGTAATTTAGGGGTGATTCTCAAACATCGGGCATCTTTTAAGTTCCTCTTGAATAAATTGTTGTCTAAATACTACTTATTACAGATTTATTTTCTCTTTCACTCTCAGTCGCCCAGTAGTAAAAAAAGTTAAAAACAAAAAAAAAATAAGTAGGTTTTTAATTATCATCGTTGTGATTTAGTTTTAAAGAAATGTTTGCATTTTGCTATGATTAATCATAGTTAGGTCTATGAATTGATATCTTAATATTAATAATTAGATTAAATTAAATTTTGTGTGATTTTTTAAAGTTCTTTTTATCATTGTCATGGCGGTTTATGATTATTACTATCGTGACAGTTGGTAATAAATTTTATAAAATACCTGAAAAATACATTCATATTTGTCTGATCGCAACAATCTCAAAACATCAGGGATGTGTTATTATTGGAGTGACTCAGCATATTTATCTTCTCTACTATTAAGATCGATTCTATGCTGCTAAATTTTTATAAAGATAAATAAATGTCATGATAAGTGTTAAAGCCATCTCAAATTGACAATGTCTCTCTGAAAGAAAGCTCTAAAAAGAACAAAAATAAAACACGCTGGCTTGGATTATAAACATTTGTTTTTCTAATGTAAAAATATAAAACAAAATTTAAAATAAAACTGTCCTTTAAGATAAAATAATAAATGAAATTCATAAATATAAAATAAATTACTGCTGTACGAACTCTGATGGGTCAGAGTTGAACTTCAATGGGTCAGAGACGATGTTTTTTAATTACGATTGTTCATATGCTGGTAGGCCCACGTCTATACGTCGCTGTAAACGATTTACGCAGAAAAAGGTCTGGTGAAAAGATATGTGACTAACTCCACATAGACTGGGGACTGACTTTACGGTGTAGAATGTTGTATTGTGCTGGGCAAAATAACCCTTACTTTTCGTTTTTCAGCATATAAACATTACAACACAAGTATAGTTCTCTTTCTTTTAAAACTAAACAAACTTCTAACAAAATACAAAATAAAAATGAAATACTGTGTCTATTAAAAAAAAAAAGACTTAACAAATACATACAAAATAAATTTATAAATTAATTACTAAATATGCGTTAACAATAAGTGTATGCTACTTATCTACGTTGTGCATGAGGGTGTTTCGAATGAAATGTATAAAATCAAACTTAAAGTAGAAATAATGAAGAAAAATGGGGAATACACATTTATAATTACCAACAATTTCAGATATTTGTATGTACTGAGTTTGAATTCCAGTCAAATTAGTCAGTTGAAATTCTGTTGCTCATCTTTAATCGTACTTATGTTTCGCTCATAATCATCCATGTAAGAAAGAAACAAAAATAATGAATTAATTGTAAAGAAAAACAATAGATATTTTTAAAAATCTGTTTTTGTTGCTGTAACTGTTTTTCTTTATTTTATTTTATTTTTTAACCTACCCCTCATTTACGTGAGCCGCAAAGTCGTTAAAACTTAATATCGAGTGAAAAGGTTTATTTTTTTTCTTTCTAGTGTTTTTCCAGGTTTTGCTGTCTGTGATGTCACTCTTTGATGTAGAATTCAGACTTTGTGACTTCAAGTAGAGAAAAATAATTTTGGTTCAAAGGGAATACAGTAAAATAAGGGCCAGAATTAACGATGCCCAGGCAGGGAATGTGTACTTTATGCGAAGTCTTTATTATTCTGTAAATTAAAATGTAAGGCTTCCTTTTCAGCAATCTTACATTAGCTAAAACCATATGTAGCTGAATTTATAAAATACTAGCTGACCCGGCAGTGCATAGCTATTGCTATATTTGAGCTTGTTATGGATTTTTTTATCATTATTGATGCTTTTTATTTATTGATAGATATTACAATCTGCCATACAGTTGTGGGCAACAGGTAATAGTGATGAATGTTCACATTCATAATAAAAGAAGAATAAAAAATAAATAAAAAAAAGCAAATAAAATCTCTCTTAAAATATATACATGCAGAAGGATAAAGAAAATGAACATAATAAAAGTACGTGTATGAAAAAATAAATAAATAAAATAAAATAATAATAAAAATAACATAATCTCTAGTCACATTTACACTCTTATATACAACATTTACACAATCGACCTGAGGATCTCTGAGCCCACTCTATCCCGCACGTGTGGGGGCTAGAGCAAAACTCAAAAGATCCCAGCACATCCCCCTCGCCACATCACTGGTAGTGAGCCAGTGGAGGCTGAGCAAGTGCGGTATATAGATTTAATGAACACAATTGATATTTTGATATAAATTATTGTATTTAACTAAATTAAACATTTACAAATTGTTTATTATTATAGTTTGGTTACAAAAATAGGAAGAATACATGCTATGAGGAGCGAAACAGAAATTTGTATTAAAAAATAGAATTAACTTCAATACTACTCAAAAAATCTGCACGAAACCTTTCTGTGGTTTAGGGCTCTGTAAACTGCACCAAAGAGCACAAAATGGATCTAATTAAACAAATTAGAACTGGAGATATAAAATAAAACGCTTGAATTTTTTTCCCAATTTGAAACCGATATTTCGTCCTTATAAGGGCATTAAATCTGACATTTGTTAATGTGGATTAAAATAACAGACATTCAGCTCTCCAATGGTTATATTGGATAAAATAATGAGGAGTTATGAATGATTATATAGACAATAGTCACTGGAAGAAAAAAAAAACAATATGTGTGAACAATTTCTAATTTTTCATGAATATAATTTGCTTTTTTTTTAAAAATGAATTTGTTGAACTACTTTATCCCAAGCTTTATTATGTTTTTATAATTTTTTTTAAATATAATGTAGCTTAATAGAATCAGTAACAATAACTTAATATTGTTTTCCTATCTTTCACAAAGAGACAAATCGATAGTTGTACATTAACCGTGAAAAAAACATAGTTTCCGAACTACACACTCAAAACCTTTTAATTTTATTTCTAACTTTTTTTCTACCTGAGAATTAGGTTATTTCATTATCTTTAAACCCTCTCATGAAAGGGACAATTTTGAAGAAAAAAAAAATAGCACATAAATCGGTCCAGTAGGTCATAAGTTTATTGTGGACAAAGATTCGACCATCGTCTATATATATATTTAAAATAGGTAGTAAAACCATTAGGGTGTTTTCATTTGCTTTTATTATTTGTCAGACAATACCTGCATAATGAATAATATATATAGTCATGAGGCTGTAGAGTTAATGGCGCTACACCGGCATTTAGCATAAAACGTTGTCGGTAGTGCTAATCCATGTACATTAGTTCTACTGGAGTGGGTGTCAACCTCACTCAAGCGAACAGTATCTATTTTCCTAGAATACATTGCTTGTTATACGATCCCGAACATGTTTTGTTTTATTTAATACAAAAGAGTCGTATATTACGAACATAGGACAGATGCAATATGATATCACTAAATATTTTTTATCATGTCTTGTACGTTTAATGTATTCTTTACTCACCTTATAAGAGAAATAAAGTTAAAATTAAGTGTAAATATGTTTTGGTGCACTTATGGATACGGAAAAAGAATTTATTTTACTGTAGAAGATCACTGTTGCAGAGAGCACTTAATATATTTACATAGAAGTTACACTGTCTGTGTATTGGATATTGATTACTAGCAAGATTAAAAGCCTGCTTTATGCTGGTAATGGGCATCGGGACTTATAAATGGGCCTTCATTAGTTTATACATATGCAATGGTATACATTTTACCGCATGAATAATAAATAAAAAACTATTTTTAAGTTAATATTAATTTTTAACAAAAAGGAGAGCACAAATGCTTCTTATAATGTGTATATATTTTTGAAAAGCTTTTATCATTAAATTTCAAAATTATGATATTTTTGAGTGATTATTAGTGTACTTTGACCCATCAGTTCCCGGATCTGAATCACATTGTAATTTGATTTTTTTGATCTTATTGAACCTATTTAGCGTCTAAAAAAGTTAATAAACAAGACTCCGTTAGAAAAAGTGATACCGAATTATTCAAACGTTTTCCCGCAAATGCCTCGGACTTATTGTTTTCAAATGGATCTTTACTGTTCTGAGAGACCAGAAACCGTAATGCTAAACCTTTATCCGGAAAATAAGAAGGGCCATTATATACGGCCAGTTCTTCCACACTGTGTTGGCTGACCTTTTGTATCCAGCTAATGTGGCCAGAGGAAAAGGAGCAAAAGGACAGAGATAAAAGGACAAAAAAGACGGAAAGGATTCGATTTACATAAAATTCAGGGGCGGGCGACACATGAGCTTGGCAGCGGTCCAGTACCCGACTGCCCGCCCCTAATACCCCAATGTTGGGCTAATTGGCTTGTCAGCCACCTGCGGAACCTGTCGAGTCTTCTCGATAAAGCAGTCTTCATTTAAATGTCCTCAGGTTCTATGTATTGGTTTGGTTCTACATTACGGATTGTGTAATCCTTCAATGTTTTGGGTATATTGTTATACTGATATAATCTAATTACATAGATTAGTTAACATTTTTTCATGTTATGCTATCTATAGCTTTTTTTCAGCTTCAGGTTAAAAATTGCAACTAGCTTGCTTATTCTATTTGATTTAAGGGCAGTAACCACGAGACTTATCGTAAAATAAACTTGACGATTGGATTTCTGGCAATGGGCAAATGCTCCAGTGATATTTAGAGTGTTTGTGGATTCAGCGCACTTACTCAGACTCCACTGGCTTAGTATCAGTGAAGCAGTGAGAGGGCTACGCTGGGTTCTTGAAGAGTCATGATTTTCTGTAGGAGATTGCCTAACGTAGTGGCTCGGGGATCCTCTGGTTGAGTATGTAAATATTGTATGTAATAGTATAAATATGATTAGTGGTATTGTTTTATTCTTACATTAGTTCGAAATTTCAACTTTACTCGTTTTTTTGTATTCTTGTTGATCTATTAGAATTTGTACATAATTTAATTCTGATTCTTATTGATCGATATTTATTGAAAAGATACCGCTCACACTCAAAACTCATTTGTTAACTTATTTAGCTGGTTTAAAATTTTTTTTAAGGCATTCAACAGTAAAAGTAGTGTTTGCTGATTTATCTACTGGTGACCAACCTATTCTAACCGTGATGGAGGGTCAAGTTTTTCATTTTGTGGGATCACCACTTAATGAAAATAGTCAACGCCCCTAGGCCGGACTCGAACCCGCGATGCCCGTAAGTCTCTGAACGTTAGACGTTGGCATAACTATCTGAGCTACGGAAGGCCCAAAACCTTGTAAACATTGACTTTAGGAGGCGTGCATTAAAGATTATAAACAATATTGACTTAGTAATTAAAATGTTTATCATACATCTGGTGTCTTAAGGATCGTATATCAATGTATTTCCTAAAAATATTAAAACCAAAAGTAGATTAGATTTCCTTCAAAAAGTAAATAAAAAATTCGTTAATTATATAAATAAATAAATTTGGAATAAAATCAAGGACTGGGAGGATTGAATTTTATTTCATGACTGTCCCACGGAATGAAAACTCGATCTAACCCACTCAGGTTAGTATGGTAACTAATTCATATGCTAGAAATAGATACAGAGGCTAAAAGCAAAAAGAAAATCACATCCCGCAATATGGTCACCATTCATGTTAATAACTTGATTTTTGGCTTCATTCTCAGTTAATAACAGAAAAAATAACACTGTTACTGAGACTCCATTTTCTCACCAAAAAGCATATCATCAAATAATTAGGAAAAATAAATTCTATTTACGTAAATTTCGATGGTTCTTGTTTTTTTTTCCCAACTAAAAGTCGAATATGTTTAATCAGTTTCACTCCACCTTAGGAACGTTTTCCAATTTTAATTTCTCCTACAGATATAATTCGAACAAAGTGCAGAATTAAATATGATTCCGCAGATTTAAATTAAGAAACTGAGGAACCGAAGTTGGCTGATTACTAAAAAAAATAGCTTAAGTAGAAACATTTATTAAATGGTGCAATCAGCTTCTTAAGTTCAACTAGTAATTTTTTTTGTTGATTAATTTCTTCCTGGGATAAAACTAATGGCGATATCCGAGAAGACCCACTGATGAATACTGAGCGGCAATCAGGAAGGAGTTCAAGGTTCGTCTTGATGCAACCCCCCCCTTCTTCTGGGAACTGGGTTGTTCAAATAACCGAATGAATCAAATCTCCAATTATAAGGGACTAGGGCTTTTCTCTTCTCCACTTTTTCTTCCCTTTTAATAATTAGGTTCGGTGGAGAGAGCTGAAAAAGCGATGCGGTGGGAAATACAATCGCCTTTTCCAAACAGGTTCTACGATAATGAACTCTTTATACAGATTTATTTCCTTCATAGTCGGACGGGTTCTCTTAATGGCTATATGGCTAATATTTGTATTTTTTGGAGCTGGATGAGCTCAGTGTGTAAGACTCTGCGTTATTATCTCCTAAACCTAAACCTTATTGGTTGAGCGTGGTTATATTTGTTCATAACACCTTCTTGATAACCATTGTTTAAAAAACAGCAATTATTTACAATTTATGTAACCCTTGACCCTTTATGTGTTCAAGTGGTTTATTTTATAAAATTTTATTTTTATAATATATCATCTAAATCTTCATTAATCAATCATTTCTTGGTATTTTTCTTGTAGAAAAACTCGCACACCATTTTGTTAGTCACACATCGGGATATGTTTCCTTTTAACTCCGTTATACGAAAGTAACCTGAAATAAATCTACGTTACTGGCTGCAAATTGATTTATATAAAAAAAAATATTGAAGTAAGTTGATCAGAATATGTTGATTTGTCACCGGTATCATTGACTAGTCAACTTAATGACTGCAATTACGTGTGTTGTCGTGACCTTTAAGTTGTTTACTGACTCCTGATTAGCATCTTCGTGATCCCCTTCATCAAAGCTATTACCATACCGAGCCTCCGGTGCAGTTGCAGATATTATCATCCCATTGTTGTTACTACTTGATATAATTATCAAGAGGATGTCCTGATGAAGAAGTTACCACACTAGGCCTTGAGTCTGCTTTATTAGTTATTCTATGCAGCGGCACTGGAAAGTTCTTCATGCGACCCTGAAATCACGTCTTTGTGAATTTTTATCGGATTGATTTTTGAACATGTAACTTTGTTTTCCTCTTAGCTATAAAAATGTAACCGCTGAGAGCTGTAAAATATTCTTTATTTATATGATAAGATAAGATAAAGATTCTATGCACGTCTAATATCTACAGACTAGTATATAAAACCTGTCTCCTAGAGTTCTAAAGACAACTCTATTCGATTGCTTATTTACTCTTTTGAATAATTTCTAAAATGAAGGCATATTCATGGTGAGTGGAGGGGGTTTGATTAGAAAATAACATACAAAAAAGATTCTCCACATCTGGTTATGTAAGGTCTCTTCTTACAACCACTTCTAACTGTCCGGAACTTTACATATCATAGGTATCATTAGTTCCCTCCCTCCCAAACCGGTACTGCGCATGCTGCGTATAATTGCGGACAGTCAGAAGTGGTTGTTTGGACAGACCTATAGGAGTAGTTTATGAGAGTCCAAGCGACAATTTCCCAGCTGAGGCTGTAAAAGAGAGAGTAATACAAGCCTTGTCCAACAGGGGTCATATAACCTCAGCCAGTGGACGTTTAAACTACTTATTTAAACATTTATATTATTAAATAAGAGTATTAGTAAAGTCTCAATTGATAAAGGATAACTCTTATTATGGTATATTCACTCTGTAAGTTCCTTTTGAATACTATTTCCTTTTATTAATTAATATTTTATAAAATTGTATGTTAACGGCATGGAAGGGAAAAGGAACATGTAAAGTGCTCTTTATAAGTTTTCTACTTGTAGTTCACTAAATCATAATATGCAATTAACTACATATTATTATCAATGTAATGAAAATATTTTAGTAATTGGTTTTATAGCTTTCGATTCATGATATACAATTGAATTTCTTTGTTTAAGTAAATAAATATACCTTGATTTGTTTTCACTTTGAATCGTAACGGTATTCTTGTATTATTTTAAATGCCTATCTGCTGAATACTGGAAAATCCATATTCTATGTGTGTTATGACTCCCTTTAATGGCCTCACCTAAACCCTGTCTAACTAGGAAAAGTCCTGTTTAGGCTTTTGTTGCAGTATTGTAAATCACATTATGTTTGTTATGGTTTTGCGTTATGAAAACATCACTGGAACTTCTGCAGGAATACTTTTTTCTCCACTCTTTGTTTTAATAGCTAACATTTATTACGTCTGAAAAATGAATCGAAGTGAAAAAACTTTTAATTATATTTCAATTTATGTAAATAGTTTTTAATCAGCATTGAATTAAATAATATGTTGGATTAATTGCAGAATTACATCGTTGACTATAACATTTAAAGACATTATACAGTTTCCCAAAAAATAAATAAAAAAAGAAGAAAATATTCCGATTGAAAATAATAATAATGGTATATTATTATAAATTCCATTATTATTATTTTCAATCGAAATATTTTCTTTTCTTTATTTTTTGGAAAGCTATACTAACACAATCATTCTTAGAATTTCCAATATTCATTCTAATTTTGTTTGATGGCCATGAGCAGACTGTTAATTTTAATGTGTATGTTATACTTTTTCAATTGAAAAAGGATTGGAAATAGAAATATAGTATTATTATTATTAAATGGGCAACAGACCATGGAGGTTTATGTTCTCGCGCGATGTATTTCCTAATATATTCCTTATCACTCCCATGAGTATTTTTTGTGAGTGCCATTGACTAACGGCCCTTACAAATGCCCGGGGGGTGGTTGTAAGTGAATTTTGCATTATTTTATACTTGAAAAAAGCACGGATGGGACCAGGATTGGATCTGACAACCTCTGGGTTGGTAAACAGGCGCGTTACCATGCTGCTACCGCTGCCCCTAATAGAAATGAAGGTAATTTTCCTAAAACCGCTCCGAAAATTGGAGTTAGTCATTCTGTCAACTGAATGAAACATTTGGAAAATTATTACGGGAAAGTGTTGCACCCCTGAATAATATAAATTTTTTAATACAAACGAGGTTTCATTTTAACTCAAGATAGGTTGGTGTTTGAAAGTTGTGTGATATAAGAACAGCACCAGATGTTTTAGTATGTTGTAAGTAATAAAAAATATGCGATGAGTGAGCGGTTCCGCTTACATCTGTTATTGATTAGCTTATCTCGGTGATATATTTATTAATGTTGAATGACGCAATTAAAGCAAATCCATTTGTCAATTAATGAAAATATAAATCAAATTAATTTTATGTTTAACGCATATGTATTCGGCATGCCATAATTATTTTGGGAAATCGTGGAATATCAACAAGAACCTAGTTATATTTAGATATCATAATGGATGTCATGACTCTCATTTAACATTGTGATTATTACTGGTTGTGAAATAAATGGCCTATGGTGCATCATAGATATTTTTTTAACGTTCTGAAATAGTATTCCGTTTTACCGACAGAAACGTAGAAATAGTTTTTTTTTTTTTGTACTGGTATTCCGTTCATGAGAAATCCTAAACCTAAAATTATTGTCATTTTGTAACGAACCCCAGAATTACAAAGGGGCCAACAAGACATCATATAATATACATTAGAAATAACATATCATCCTCCAATGCTCACACCTTATCTCGTTGCCAAAATACAAGTGATATAAAATGACAAGGCCTTTTAGCTGAGTACATAGACCAGAAACACTGTGGTGGGACTGATAAACAAACTGAACCTCGAAGAGTGGTGATTTTGGCAGTATAGAGTACAAGTGTATTCGCCTAGTGTTTATGCGAATTTCGGGGACACTCGATTTTCATTTCGCTGTATTTCTAATAGAGACATTTTTCTCGACATATTTTCTTTTTAAAATAGAACAATAGACATTTATTGAAATTTCTTTTTTGTAACCTATATAAGTGGGAGTGTGCGTAGCCAAGGGGTAAGGCCCATGGCTACTAACTCCAAGGACCCGAGTTCGAATTTGGCTGGACAGAAAATTGTTTTCTGTTACTCTGTAGCTGTGTCAATCCCTGGGGTCCACCCAGCCTCTTAAATTGAGTACCCTTAATTGGGTATAAATCTGGCGGTCGAGCGTGATTCAGACCAAATCACCTCCTTGCACAACCGTTGGTCTAGTAACAGTACTTCCTTACAAAGTACTGAACCCCTCTTCATGGGTTGTAGCGGTACAGATTTTAATTTTTTAACCTATACAAGTGACTATTCTCGTTTCTCGTACGGACTGCTAAACACTACGACTATGACTTTCATGCTCGTAGCCTGGTCCACCTTCCTCGAAGTCCTGGAAGTTAAAACTTAATAAAAAATGCCTTAAGGTCCCTACTTTAATGACAAAACACGTGCCGATAGCATGACATCACGGCTGGGAATAGCTATTATTGGCTATTTACTTCACGCTATGACACGTTTTTATTTTTAAACGCTCCTTCAATCGCTAAGGTTGTAATTGTATTTTAGGTTAGTTCCGATTATCCGATCAGGTTAAAATCTGATACAAATACATATACCTAATTATGATATTAGATCATAATTATGATGTCATTGAGATAGTCTGGTGAAGAATCAGCTCTGTAGCTTGAATTTGATACTTCAATAGGCCAATAGGAGTAAGAAGTAATTATTTCATCCCAAATTTAGACTAATTTTGGAAAAAACTATATACAGTTTAGAGTAAAAATTGATCACTCTGCTAACCATAGTTAGGTGGATTAAAAAAGTTATTACGAAGATCTATAAAATTAATTTTTTTTTAAAGGCAATCCACAGCGAAGGTAATGTTTGCCTAGTTATCTACAGGTGGCCAACCCATTCTAACCATGTTGGGGGTCAAGGTTTTCATTTTGTGGGACTTCTCTGGGACGCTTAGGACGCCCAGGCCGATTCGAACCACATGCACAAGCAGATCTCTGAACGATAGACCTAAGCCTAAGCAACTAAGCTACTCCAAGGACCCGGGTTCGAATCCGGCTGTGGCATTCACCCAGCCTCATAAAATGGGTAACATTAATTGGGAAAATGTCTGACGGTTGAGCGTAATCTTGAAAAAATCGTTGTTCTAAAAACAATACGTCCTTCCAGTCCTGAGCCCATGACCCTTCACGGGTCGTAGGGATTCACATTCTTATTATATGAGGAATACATTAAATGTGATTAAAAAGTAACTATCGAAGGATTTAAGATGCAAGGTGAAGTTTATTTTACTCCAGAAAAACCTATAATTTTAGCTAAATTTGTATTCGTAGCTCTACAAATACCTACAACCTTAAAAAACTTCTTAGCACTTTATTTATTGTACAGTAAAGTTTCCACAATATGAGCACTAATAGACATCTGAACGTCTAATGGTTCCTGAGATGTAGTTTTTTCAAAACAGGGAAATTAGCATTTTTTGAATTTATTTTGTAAAATAGCATGAAAACTGCTTCAGCTGCTAATATAAACGTTATAGTATTAACTATTTTATAGTACACTAAAATATCTTTAATTTCAGTGCTAAAAGACATCTATACGTCTGACTATCAGTGCTTAATAGATAACAGTACAACCTATGGGTCAGGGGCACAATACTTTCAGGAAGTACTGTTCCTAGACCAACGGTTGTGCAAAGAGGCAATTTGGTCAGAATCACGTTTGAGCGCAGGATTTTTACATAACTAAGAGTGCCCAATTTAAGAGGATAATTGAACCCCGCAGGACTCCCAAACTCACAGGCCAGACTCACGGCTGAAGTGAAAAGTACTTGAAGTATAGTTTTCCATACACCGAACATTTGTCTGAGCATCTAGTGAATTTATTTATATATATAATTGATCTTGACGCGTACAAGTTTCTTAATGTTAACGAACTATTTGTTCAGGATGTATTGGCTAACATTTCAGAAGGTTTGGTCATAAGCTCTATAGAACGAGATAGCTGATTCATAGACGGCGTGGTTAGGGGTTGTTTTCAGTTCTATTAAACATGTCAGGACACAATGGCCTGGCGTAGGTAAGGAGTTCCTATAATTCTTGAAAACCAAAAAAAGTAAAATATATAAATATGTATTTTTTAGAAAAGCTATTGTCTTATTATTTAAGACTTTCACTAATCAGAACGAAATATCACTTTTATACTGTATTATTGTATTGTATGTAAAAATAATGAAAGTTGTAGTTATTGGATCCAACAATATAATCTAATAAAAAATCATTCAAACATTAGTGGTGTAATAGTTATTGATGTTTTAAATTACTGATTTTTTGATATATGAGTTTTAGTGACAAATGACTAAGAATTTTACTTTGGAAATATCTTTCTTACTTTTAATTTAAATAAGTTCATTTAGCAATAATTATCAATTATCGGTTACAGAATTTGACTGCTTGAGATTTTTTAACTGGAATATATTTTCATCTAATTATTATATTATTTCATCCCCTTTCGTGCATGACTTCCCTAAAATTGTTTGTAGCAAGTTTATTGACCCTTCGTATTGCTCAAGGATTGCGACGGGAATATTGTCTGTGATTTTCATGTTAGGAATTAACCTGTCTTTATTTTAAATAAAGTTTAAACGAAAGTTTATACGAAAAGTAACTTTTACTTTTATTGTACATAAAGTATAGATTAAAATATATATTAATAAGTTACTCATCAAATATAAATATACAAATCTAATTCCGGCTATTTTTAGATTTCATGCTCGGCAGAAAGGGACAGAGTTTACTTATTAATTCGGAGCTACAGCGACCACGAGGTCTGCTTAATAAATGGACTGGTTAATTAATATGAGCTCTGAATAGCCCCCACACAACGCGGCTAAGTTCCTTCATATTTCAGGACTTAAATTAGGCCCATACGCCACAGAGGTACTTTGGGCTTTGCGGGGTTAGTTTCCTCATTACAGGGTCTCAGCTTTCGTTTTTCAGCTTGATAAAAATAAATAAAAAAGAATATTTTGTAGCTGGCGAAAGAACTTCATAAAGGGAGCCATTTTTAGCTATGGGAGTAGAGGTTTAGGTCTTAACAACATCGGAACTGCAGTGGTGCGGGTTCAAATCCGGCCTAGGAGGTCGACTATTATTGTGACCACCATATCACACGAAAATTAAAACTTCATCTGCCATAATGGTTAGATTAGGGTGGTACCCTGGAGATAAACCCTTCTTCCTTCCTCCCTACCCCTCCGTATGCAAGAAATGACCAGAAAGAGGTCATTACAAAAAAAAAAAACAGCTTCAATAAAATGTAGTTCTTATCCACCAAAGATTGAAATAGTGCTGTGATCAGTAGATGAAAAAAAATTTTTTTTTAGATTTTACTTAATATACACTTTTTTCTAATGATTTAATTTTTTTATTGTTTCATTTATTAAATCAGTCTTATATTAAAAAAAATGACCGCGTATATTTGAAAATGGTTTTTAATCTATATTAAAAATAATTAAATTTCAATTTTTTAAAATATATTGTACGTATATTATTTACAAAAACTTACTACCACTTTACCCTAAAGAAATAAATGGTGTTGGACGCCCAATGGATAATTAATCATGTTTCTGGTGGTAGAAAAAGGTTGGGAGCTATTGATTTAGTGTTATGAAAAACCATTGGGGCCATTATGACTGCAAAAATTACAAGATTTTCATGAATTCAGCTAATCCAAAAAAAAATAATAATGATAATTAATAACTAAAATTAAATCAATTAAATTAAAAAATATACATGGATGGTATGTATTACAGTCTGTTTTGCATATAGATTAAGTGATTGTTTATTTATACATGGTAACGTTTTAATCTTGGCCATGAACCTTTGCCAGAATAAACAACGTTCGGTGATGAGTGTTAAATAATCGTTTTTAAACTTATAATTAAATGTTGATAATTGTCTATACAGTAATGGATGTAATTTCGCAAAATGAACTTAGAATAAACATAAAGCATTATTTCTTATATATGCAATATATTTTAAAATGATCAATATAATATCATTATTTTGTCAATTATATCTTTCAACAAACAGAGGAAATTATTTATAAATTTAAGAGAAATACATATCAAGAAATATACGTAAGGATATTTTTTAAGGTTGTTGCCATATTTTCAACAGCCACTTCGAGTTTAGTTTGGTGTGATGATGAGATGAAACGTTACTATGTACAAAACGTTACTGATTAAATAATCAGTAACGTTTTGTACATAGTAAATATAAACATATTTATGTACATAGTAAATACTCAATGTCGCTAAAAGAAACTGACGTACTACGGAAACATCGTACGACCTTCCTGATAGAAGGTTTGAAATTTAGACCAAAACGTCGACAAAAATAATTATATTTTATTTTATTTATTTGTGTATCATTACTAACCGCAACCCTACCATTTTTTCCTCATAGAAAAAGAAAATATTCAGTTATAACGAGTATTGATCGATGTACGAGGATTCAGGTTACAGTCTGTTACAATCACCAAAAATAATTAGAATAGAACCACCGATTTATAGTTTTACAATTTAGCTCGATATATTTTTTTTTTCAAAGACTGCTGTATTAACAAATATTTTAAAGATAAGATAAGCCGGGCTCTAATTATGAGATTTTGGAGACGGGGCGGGAAGGAAAGATTCCTCCTTACTGTTTTTAATGGTATGCTCTCTCTGACAGATGGTAACATCGAAGTTGTACATCGAACGATTCTCTTTATAATTGACTGTGTTAAAGGTACTAAAGAAATGCTGTGTTGAAGGGAGTGAGTGTTGAGCTCATGCCGATTTCTAGTTTTAGCTAATTTTATAAATAACGTAGTTCAACATTTATAAGTTTTTTGAATTACTTAATAATTTAATTAGCTTTCAATTACTATTTTATATAAAGGTTATGTAAATTTAGTTATTTCCAATTATACTCATTTATCATGTATAATACAGCTATACTGAATTAGCAGTACACATTAGAGTCACGTCAAAACAAATCTCATAAAAAAAAATAAAAGTACTGGCGAATTGCGAAGGAAGTTTTGGTTGATTGGGGAGATTCAACTGACCTATGTTGATAAGGAAGGAGACGAAACACGAATACGACGAGACGCCATAGAGCTTCTCATTTCCTCGCTTAGACACTTTCATTTCCGCTCTGTTATAGTCACGGTTACAATACGTACCAATACAATACATCGCATTGTACTGATATCCTTTCTAATTATCTATTTCTTTTCAATTTAGAAAAAAGTAGCAGGGGGGCCAATAAAGTTCCAATTTACCGTCCTCTCATTCAAGAAAAAGCCCAAGAGATCGCCTTTGTTTTAAAAGTCGCTGATTTTAAAGCTTTAAATGCATGTTTGGATAGGTATCGAATACGGATCGATTTCTGTGGAAGCAGGGAGTGTTTATCAAGATGCTGTAAATGACTAGTTCTTTACGTTAAAAGATATAATAAGGAATTCAGGCATGGAAATGGAAAAGGACGTATGTTCCAATATATTAGTTTTGAGAAAAACAATTAGTTGCCTACGATTTTAGTTCTAAAATTATAGAAATAGACTAAACTGTTCAAGATAGGAACATCCAACGGTTATTAGTCGATTGGCGCTAGTTTCTTCCTCGTTATCCCGCCTAAATCTCATTTTTCGTATTTCTGGCACTTACAGCGTTTTCCATTTCCATGTCTCAATTATGATGAAAAAGACAATTCATTGCGATGAAATGGGACTCTTCTTTGGAGCGCTACCAGTCAAAACCATTTCCAAAAAAAATTCCGAAGAATGATCAACAGTCATACTGTATTTCAACATGATTGGGGAATTCGAACCACCTATGATCATAAACAAGGCCGAATGATGAAGGCCAATGGTCTTATAGCTGCTTTCGAGGAATTGATACAAACCAAATCGGAATCAACTGAGGATGTAACAGCAAGGCGTTTAGATACGAGATATTTTTACAGACTGGCTTCAGAGCTTGGATAAAAAAAGAAAAAAAAACAGAAACGAAAAATATATTTATTTTTGGATAACGTTTATTCATACTGGAACACTGAAAATTTATCAAAAGTAGATCTTTTATTTTTCCTTCTTAACTCTACTTCGACATGCCAACCCCTCAATCAAGGAATTATAACAATTCACTATAGGACACAAATTATGAGGGATTTATTGTCCAAAGCAACAATCTGTGTACGATGTCATTAAATCAGTGAAAGTGCTAGACGCAATTTTCTGGATTGTTTCAGCAATAAACGCAATAAAATTTGCGACGGTTACTGTTTCGTGAAAGGTGGATTTACCAAACATGCAGACTTGAATCATTCTTATGATGACATGCTCATGCATCCATCACCTTTAGAAGTTATGTGCTGATAGCATACAGGCCATGGTAGAACATGAACAAGACGACGAAGAAGAAAACAACGACCAAGATCCACAACCTAAGCATGATTCTGTTGTTGAAGGCTTAGACAGCTCAGAGAAAATGCGAGATTTACTTTTAAATTGTGATGTCAACGAGATTTAGTTGGTATAAAAGACAAAAAAAAAAAATTGACAACATTGTTAATATAAAAGATTAGATTCCGTTATCTACTTGAACCTGTTTGTTAACTCATTTAAAGTCATCTTAAGTTTTGTGAGTATTAACATTTTTTTAATCACAATAAATATGTACAATATGTATTAAGAATACTAACGTATAATGCAATAAAATGAATAATTTTTAAAGGAGTATTACGTTTGATTTTTTTTGGTCTTATTTTGACTACTGACTACGTCTACTAGCCTGAATCTCTATTTAACGGACACTTTTCTATAAAGGACAAAGCACTGTGCGCTGGAAATTTCACTGCAGATATATTAAAAAATAAATCTGTACCGATACAACCCATGAAGGATCAGGAGTTTAACAGTACTTAGTAAGGAAGTACTGTTACTAGACCAACGGTTGTGCAAGGAGGTGATTTGGTCAGAATCGGATTATATACACAAAAGCATACATACATATATAGAATAAAACTGCTCAACATAAAATAAATTAAAAAATATTATTATATAGGTTTATTTTAAATAATGTAATCCTAAGTGCTTTTTTTCAATCATTTTGATTTATATTTAATACATCTAATATGACATTCAGTTAATAAAATATTATAATAAAGTGATAAAGAGTATTTAAATAATTTGAGAATTATACTGTATTTTTTATCACATAAGGTAGGAAGATTGAAAAAAGTACAAATAAATTTTTTTTTCCCATCAGGTACTAATGTGGAAGGAACAGTTACTACAGTGACATTTGGACTGAGTATGCTAATACGCAAATATATTTAACACGTTATTTTCAATATTTAGACTGTCAGTTGTTCCATATCCCATGTCGCATGCTTCAGTTTCCTCATTTTTTTTTCTTCTCACGACTCATCCTGAATCGAGGTTATTATTTGTTTATTTCCTTTTACAGTTTTCAAAGCGGCTTGGTTCCTATTTTTAATTGTCAGTTGGCTATTTTATTTTAGCGGCTTATGTCAGGGTTAAAATTCCGAGAGCCTGGGAGGTTGAACTTTCTGTATTTGACATTTATAATTTCAAGGTCTACTAGAGACATCTTTGAAATTCGCGAGGTGCTTGATTTTTTTAATATTAAATTTTCGTTGCTTTGTCCTGTTTAGAACACCAGTATCAAACAGTTGCAGTAATATTTGGTGTAGGGGAACCTTATTTTATATATGATTGAAGGTATAATTGTAAAGAGTATCTATTTTCATTACACTTGTTGCTTGAGGAGTGAAGTGAGAAATTTTTCTCAAAATTTAAAAGTAACTTTCTAACAAACGAACCTCCTTAGTGTATATATTGTGATTTATAAAATTAGTTAATTTATGGTAAGTGCAAAAGATCAACAATGTTCTATTTAATCAACCTGAACTACCATTGCTTTATATATTCATAAATGGAAGATGGTTCAGGTGCAAAAAAAACAACTAAAATAGTACATAAACCTACATTACGCTCCAGTTTTCAGAGTTTAAAACGGTATAATACGAAATTAAAAAAATATTTTATAAATATACAAATATTAAAACAAGATAAAAAAGTAAAATATGTGAAAAATTAGATAAAGATGAGCAAAATAAATTGAAAAAATAGAAATAAGATGTACTTTTTCATACATAAAAAAATACAATAATATTTATAAATAATATAATAATAATTTTTATTTATAAGTCTATTATCTTTAATTTACTTTGCTCATTTTTACATACTTTTCTTACATATTTCTTGTTTTTATATTTGTTTCTTTTCTTCATATTTTGTGTCTTGTTTCGTATCTTATGTTTGCCATTTTTGCACCATGCCACGTTTGCTTTTATTAATTACACATGGTCAGTCAACGATCATCTAATCAAACAATTACGTAAAAATGAGCAAAAAAGAAAGAAAGGGATACACGTGATTTGCCAGATGATTATCAGATAAAACTAAGGAGATAAAAGAAAAAAATGAAAAAATAAATCGAGAAAAAAAAGATCACGTGGTGTTTTTCAAGTTCTATTTATTTTACATACTAAGGATGGGTAACCAGTTGGTTTAAAATCAATTAAGTCAAACAAAAGTATTGACATGTGGAACCTTAAAACAATAAGTTTTAAAAGGATTTGAATAAAACATCGTTATATTTTCCTAGTGAATGTAAATTTGGTTGGAGAAACCGTGATTCGATGCATACAGCTTTCTTCTTGAAATGATCTGTATTGCATTTCCTCAGGTTCTGGTTTCCAAGTGAACTTACAGAGCTGATGGAACGATTTTAGGCTTCGGATAAAACTTTGGGGAAATTCGATTTGGCTCTTGACGGTGTTTCAAAAAGTTTTATTCGAAGATTATACCGGAATTATTCTCGCAGCTTAAAGACGTACTCAACTTGTTACCGTCACCATGGGAACCTTTGCGATGTAAATATTTCAATCATAAAAAGTTTTACGGGGGAACTCTTTGATCAAAGTTAAAGTTAATTTGTGGTATTCGAGATTACTGTAATTGAGACATCTTAATTTTAGATGTAGTAATTTATTAAGAAGGAAATGGTCTGGGTGGCCTTCAGAAAACAATAAAAGAAAAATAATGCTAGCTTATTTAATACCGACGTTTCCACCAACATTTTAGGGTTTCTTCAGTGTCAAAAGAAATGTTTACGTAAAGAGAGAAACTAATATAGAAATAAGAAAGTGACATATTTAAAATATTTACATAAATTCTAGAATAGTATGTACATTTATTACTGAAATAATTATTAATAATAATTAATTTTACCATAGTGACTTGCACTAAAGGTAATTAAGGCAATTCCTACCTTCCTCCACAATATTTGATGAAGGGGGGCAGTGTGTCTTACACTGAGGGGACCTTACCCTAATATTTCATAATCACTTACTTAAAAACAATTCGGAAAAAATGGAAGAGATAGTATAAGAATTATGTTTTCGGGGCGTCCTAACTCAGCTGATTGAGGCATAGGTTTTTGCAACCTGGGATCTGCGATTCGAATCCGGCCTGAAGTCGACACTCCACTTTTTTCTTTCTGTGGTGGCCCCAGTAAATGAAAACTTGATCCCCCACCATTGTTGAATAGGATGGTTATTTTGCTATGGAGGGGCTTGACCGTCCGACATCGGCGAGCCACCGGAACAAGAGGAAGCTGACCCTGCCTGAGACCAGAAGGACCAGACTGGCAAACTGCAGGAGGCACCTAGACGGGTGCAGTGGACAATGTGCAGCCAGCCCAATCATTAAGGCGCCCAACGCAATGGGCTGCACCACAGTCAAAATTGTTCCCTATAGAATTAAAAGGAACCCCACTAACATTATTATTGTAATAATAATTTTGTAAAATAAAAATAAAAGGATTGTTGTTTTTTGGGAGCAGTAGCATGCGCAAACTCCAGCGCACTACCTACACGATTGCTCTCGCACCACGTAACCCATAAATGGCAATGGAGGGAGAAAAAAAGAAGAAGAATAGGATGGTTACCTGTAGATTAACCCCCTGTCCCTCCCTCCGTATATCCGAAATGACCAAGAATGGGGTTTTAAGCAAAAAAATAAATGAAATAATGAGATTTAATTAATAAGAGAAAACCATCATACAAGTGAATTAATATAAACTTATGTTTGTTGTGATCCACGGTTTGTATGTTTTAAAACGATTCATAAGTATAGTATTTCTGCCATGTGGAAAAATTTATAAAAGCTACGCCTTTATAAGTATGAATATTATTTTTAAGTATGACGTTCTATAACCAATCCCATACTAAGTTAGCTGACCTTCGCCCCTAATATTTTTCAAGTGCCGACGCACATAAGTATCATATTAAGTTTCAGATTTTCAAAAATATTAATATATTGTAGATTTTTCATCCAAAATATTGTTGGATTTGCCCTTTTTACTAATTCCGACGATATATCGCTCATTTAGAAGAAAAGCGTCACATCAAGAAAAAGTGGCCTTTGAGGTTAGTCTGTTTATTTTTATATTTCGTTGTACCTCAATTTCTTGATTAAACATTTAGTCGACATATTTCTTATTTAATACTACATATTTTTATCGTATTAAAATGCAATTATTTGTAATCAAACAGGAAATTTTATTTGTAGAATTGAAACTAAATAAAAATAAAAATAAGATATTTTTGTCTGGAATAAATATACGTGAATGGGATATTTTCAATTAAAATAATGAGAGATAAAAATAGTTGTTTAGTGGCATTCTTTAAAATGTAATTTTACTGGAGAAGCCTTTGAAGTTACCTAAACCTAACAGGCTAATTTATTGTTGATATCCTTGAGCTTCATTTTGCTGACTTAGTTTTCTAAACAAAAAGTATTAAGCTTTTTTTTTAAAATAATTGAGTTAAAACATAAATTAAAGAATAGGGGGGGATAAATTTATATGTGATTGAAATACACATAAAATAGGAATAAACTAATAATAGAATTTAAATATATTAAAAAATGTTTATGGTGTAAGCCAAAAAATTAAGAATAAATGTTAATTAAATTAAATTGAAAAAGTAAATTAATATTTACAGAAAAAATTATATTATATGATAAGATGATAACAGAGTCCTAACCTGTTGAAGGTAGGTTATGTTTAAGAGTTTGCAAATGAAAATAGTAATAGAGAAGTGGTTAATAAATGTTTTAAATTTGGAAAGGAATTTTATAGAAGAATTTGTGAATAGGTATCTATATTTTATACAAAAAAAGACAAAAAAAATTTTATAATGTTATTGTGATATTATTTTAATGATTAATTATTTAAAGATGGGACAAAGGCAATTAGCCCGCATTTAAAGAATTTTAAAGGAAAAAATGAAAACAAAATAAGGTAAGAACAAAAAAATCAGTATGTAAGTGAAGGAAATTGTTATAAAAGTAATTAAAAGGAGCTGTTTGTAGGAATCCTTGAAAATGACCTAAGGGGTCGAAACGTCGGAAGTTTAAAAAGAATAAAGTTGAGAGAAAAAGGATCAAAATTAATTTAAAGAAACTAAACCACTCTCAAACAAGTATATTAATAAAAAATAAGTCTAAAATTATATTTAATTGGAGTGATAACAAATGTTTTAATAAATAACTAATCAATCCATTTTTAAAATAATAACTGATAAGCTGATAAACGATAAATGATAAGAGTAATAATCAATATCGTAATACAGGGCAAATAAATACATATACATATAGAAGGGAGAAGAAGTAGCTATATTTATTATCCCATTTACTGTATGGGTTATTATTTATATTATATAATAAATCATGTTTTATTTTACTATACTTCTTAATTTCATGCATAAATAATGTAAAATATAATATTTTTGTTTTTTAACAAAACGGGAGGATTCCACATTAATTGTGAACAGAAATATTTCTTTTTTACTCGTAGCTTTTTTAATTTGATTATGATGACCTTAAATGTGCGACGTAGAGAGGCGAAAAATAAATAAAGCATTATTAATGGAATGTATGTTTTATTCATCTCTATCGTCCCTGACGATCTTTGGTTTCTCAAATAAAAATATTCTATAAAAAATAAAAAAAAAATAAAAAATTAATGTGTTTTGTTTTCTAAATTTTCAGGTACTGTTCACTCTTAAAGGAATTAGGATTTGAATGAAAATACAGTGGGTATGTAGTTTAATTTTAATTTTAATGTGTGCATCCAGCCAACATTTCTAACTTTTGAGACCCATAATACAAGTATGAAAAAGTCATTAAGCATGGTTAACCCCAAGTTTATTACATGCCCTCAAAAATGTGTAAAACAAATATGGTATTATTTCAAGGTTGTATAACTACGCTTCTGGCATTGGTATAAAAGTTTTGTAGTTACGAATTGCGAAAATGTAATACAAAAATTTAATATTTCTTTGATGGTTTAGCTAGGGCGGAGTGATGATCCCTGGGAACGCAAACAGAGAGCTGTTGACATCATCAGTCGGAATTCCCTCTGTTCGGGGTTGTTTGAGCCTAAGACTTGTTTACAATGATCAAGTTCATTTACATTTAGTTAACTGTTAGCGAACGATAGTAATTGTTTGATTGATCTTATATTAACATTACTTTTGGCTCAAAAAAAGATTGAATAAATGAGAACTCTTCTTCAACAAATAAATAATAGTTTCATGGTTCAAAATCTAATTAATAATGTTTCCGCTGGATGAGAGAACAACTAATTTCTGAGCTTAAGTTTAACGATGACTGCTATACAAGGTCCGTAAATTCCTGCCCCCTACATACTTCCTCATTATCTGTTCTTACCTCTCCGACAGATTATTTCAAGTAAATTACAACGGCGCTTATTTATCCATGTTCCGTCAGTCTGCTGGTATACCTCCAGGGTAGTTAGGTCCTATGCTTTATACAGTTTTCACAGCTGACATCCCAACCCATCCTAACATTATCCTCACCACGTATGCCGATGATACTTGTCTGTTATCAGTGAACAATGATCCTTACATTGTATCCCAAACCCTCCAATCCCACCACCCTTGAAGAATGGTGCCAAAATTGGAGGATTAAAATTAATTCCAATAAATCCCACCAAATCACATTTATCCTTCGTCGTAAACCAATGACCTCTTGCTCTACAATATCCTTTAATAATACCCCACTTATTCCTGTCGAACAGATCTGTTACTTACGTCTACATCTGGACAAACGACTTACATGGAATCCTCAGACAAGACTGAAAAGACAGGAAACTGCTCAGCGATTTCGACTATTACAACATTTACTAGACAAACGGTGTAATTGCCAATCCATTACAAAATACTAATCTACATAACTGTTATAAGACCTATCTGGACATACGGAGTTGAGCTTTGGAGCCCCACTAAATCATCAAATTCCTCCCGAATCCAATCCTTACAGTCCAAAATCCTTCGTAAAATCCTTAATGCTCCTTACTTTGTCACAAATCAAGTCATCCATCATGACCTCAATGTTCCATATGTTGCCGATTTGGCCAAAACCAGATACCATTCCTTCCATGTAAAACTTCCCAACCACCCAAATCCACTTATTTCTAACCTGGCTTCTCTTTCATTACCTAATAATCCTCCTAGGCATCTGAAAATAAAGATAGCCTTCTTCTCCTCTAGAAATGTTATTGGAGTTCTATCAGTGGGTAGATTCTCCACATGTTTGTATCATGTCACTATGTCATCTACAGCAAATTTACTTGTTGTATATATGTTATATAGTTGTAAATAACAATAAATAAATGATTATAAAAAAAAGTTTAACAATGAAAGTCGTTTAGACGCTGTAAAGATTAAAGTCCCCTCAATGGTAAACCTGACAAGACACTCACAAGCTGACAGTGTGTGGTATTTAATACAAGAGCTGGTGGTTGAAAAGAGGCCTCTAAGTCGACTGACCGCAAAATCATATAACTCTGTAACCAGTCCTTTGTTAAAACTGTTAAATTAATTAAACTTAATTATTTGTACAAACAGTTCTGTTAACAATAAATTATACAATTAAAAATAATAAATTGATTTCATTATAATCTAGTAAATGTGTACTATTTTTACATTAAAGAAAAAAGAAAAACATTTTAAATATTTCAGCAGAAAAAAAGTCTTTAATGCGTTTTCAAGTTTGATAATATTAAAATTTACAAGGCATTTATCCTAAAAAATATTTTAACAACTTTTCTATTTTTTTTTTCTAAAGATATTTCAATGCATTAAAAAGTGAAAGAAACTCAAGTATTTATTTAAGATCCACTCATAGGAAAAGTACAAGAAATAAGATTTCATCCGTTTTGACTTGAAATAGCAGCTTTTAAAATTTCGATTTCTTAACTTGGCCAATGAGTTTCTGGAAATTAAAATTTATATGTCCTTAATGTAATTGAGAATCTGCATAGGAAAAAATGCACTTTGCTTTCTAATAAGATGGTAACTGCTATCCAAAATTTTTACAAAAAACAGAAAAACATTATCATCAATAACTACAATTCCTTGTGGTATTCAAACAAGTTAAAACAACGAACGTTTCCTAACATGGAAATGATTAAAAAAATATTGAGAAACCAGATTACTCATGAGATCTAGGATTCTATTAAACTTTCTTAGAAAAGCATAGATATCGTTACTATTCTATAAAATGCTTTTTTAGTTTCATGTGAATTATAAATAAGTAT
The DNA here is from genome assembly GCF_000696795.3 of Halyomorpha halys. Taxonomy (NCBI): domain Eukaryota; kingdom Metazoa; phylum Arthropoda; class Insecta; order Hemiptera; family Pentatomidae; genus Halyomorpha; species Halyomorpha halys. The sequence continues at coordinate 241,334 of NW_027112641.1, read as the reverse complement.
AATTATGTATTGGTTATTTAATGAATTAAGTAACTTATTTTCTAAACTATAACTATGGCTCTTATATTCTTTTTCCCAACACCTTTAATATTGAGATTAATTCTCAGTCATTTAAATATGCCAACCTCGCTGCTCTAGAGAAAGGAAATTGCAACAATTCTTCTTATAAAACAAAAGGAAATAAATAAAATTCATGGAAATTTGATATGAGAAGAAGAAATTGGCTTTAACGAAGTGGAACAGCATAAAACCCGATACTAAGCCGTAAAATAAACCAGATTGACAAGCTCAGCTTAAATGGAAAATAGTTCCAAGTTGACAGTTTTAAACATATTGCCTTACCAATAGCTTCCAGAAATGGGCAATCCACTCAGCATGTAGCCTCTAATAACATCTCTTTTTTTCAAAGACTTAAATCCAAAACATCTTTTAGAAGTATTGAGCTGAGGTAATAAAAAGCGGTTGTAAAAACTTTTATGAAAATGCATACTATAAACAAGAATCGAGAGCCCGCAATAAGCTACCAGGAATATCTTGTGTAGGAAGTATTAACGAGAAAAAAACCATCGAATACAAAATCTGAGTTGCATAAAAAAAAAACATCATGTTTGAGCTTGTTCTCTCTATTGTAGCAAACAAATTTGTTTAGAAATCAGGTTTATAAAAGTTTTTGTTGTGGAAAAAGCTGCGGAACCAAATTGTCTATTGACAAATACCTCCAGCGTCTGCGCTAAGAGTGACTTGCGGTTAATCCGAAAGCAAAGTTGGATAGTGTCAGAACCAAAATACTTACAAAAAAAAATTATAGTTTTTAAATCGTATGATATTTCATGCAAAGAGTTATTAATCCAAATAAAATAACTTTGTTTAATATTCCTGATTTAATAAAGTCCCGTCATAAAACAAAAGCTTTACCATATTTCAAACAGCGGCTGAAAGTATTTGAACAGAATGAAAAGGAATAGACTATAAAATGCGGTAACCGGGATTGGATTTGATGGATTGTGGTCGTAAAAGTGTGTGTTTAATTTGACAAACTACGGTTGTAAAAGCCAGTTATTATTCTCTATCCAGCGTAATATGGTAACTTGTAAATGTTTTAACCACCAGTTCCCCTAATCCCATTCAATTTATCGATAAACTTTTTAGTGAAGTTATTTATTTCTCTTTATCTACACCAGTTTATTTATCTTTTTTTTTTTAGATACGTTTATTACAGCCCCTTTTCTTTTTCCGTTCTTCCTAATAACTTAAGTTAAGTTTCTTTAAGTTCTTCCTGATAAGTTATTTTGACTAAACATTTTTACTTTCACCTACCTATATATTTAACATAAGGTAAGGGAAAATTTTGAATTTGGGTTTTCTACGGAAGTACATAGTATGTAGAGCATTGGGCAAGAAGAAAATTTCGTACGAAACTAAGTTACATATTTAAGATTGTATATGCCTAGGATGTGAGAGCGAGTTTTTCGATAAAATTAACCGACCCCAAGTGCCACTTTATTTAATCGATTTTTCACTTGTGTTCGATTTTCTTGAAAACGGTTCGAAAGATTTTGATGAAGCTCGAGATATCAATGTAAAATTAAAATAATCTTTTTATATCAGATAGGTCTTATTCTCATCTGACAGAGCCTAAATAACGAATATTTTAAAATCATGCTTCTAAAAGTATCTTTAATTTTGTTCATTTAAAGACTATTTAAGATTGTTAACACTTTTCCTTGTTAACAATCTTAAACAATGAAAAAAATGTAAGATATCAAATAATTTTATTTAACGGAAAAATCCGAAACTCCCGATTTTTCCGGAATGCATAATGGCTTCATTAAAATGTTGTATTTTGGCATAAACAAAATTTATATTCGTTATTCCCACCCCGAGAAATCCTAAAATACATGCATCAGAAAAAAACATTTTTTGTTTCCCTTTTTTTTTTTTAGTTAAGCTCAGTTAATTTTAATTGTAATATTTTTTACATTTAAAGGGGGCGGAGTGGCTCAGTGAGTATGGCGTTGTGTTATTGACTCCTCGGACCCGATCCTGTTATGGCAGATAATTATTCTTTTAATGTAGCCATGACTCAACCCTGCGGTTCGGCAGCCCTTCTGTCCGCCCAGCCTCTAAAAAGTTGGTACCCTTCATTGGGTAAAAATCTGGCAGTTGAGCATTATCTTGAACATATCACCTTCTTGTGAAACCGTTGTTCAAGAAACAGTACTCCCTTATTAAGTACTGAACTCCTGCCTCATCATGGGTTGTAGTGGTTCAGATTTTATTTTTTTGGTAATTAATTATCGAGAAATTAAGCACTAAAGTGTTCCTCTAAAAAAACTTTTATCTTTCAAAACAAATGCTTTGATGTTTTCAACTATTTATTGATTGCCGATGTTCCTTTTTGTTTTTGCCAACCATTTCATCATAAAACCATTTTTTTATTTTATGTAATATTCAATTTAATGAAATTTGTAACATTTATATATTATTTATTAAATCCATTGTGCGTTGTAATATATGTACTTTATTTTACTATCTAATACTATTATACAACATTAAATTACTAAATGATTTACTGTATCTATGACGTACTCCTTATTTGTAACATGTTTTTTTTTTTAATAAATACACCTTTAAATAAAGTTTGTGATTGAGAATAAAACATCCTAATGAGTGGTGGTACTTTGGGAGAAATGATTTAGGTTAAGTAGTTTGTTATCAACAAAACTATAGGAGGCATTGCAAATTCCCCAGGGGCCTTCCAATTGTGAAGAGGATTTTGCTTCTAGTTGACACAATTCCTTTGATCTCTTGGTTCATCCTGGACTCAGCCAATTTGAATATATCTTCCTCTGTCAACAGGACACGGTTGGGTGGGTTTATTTTTGCATGCAATAGTTCGGAAAGGAGAGATAGGAGAGTAGGCGTTCTGTAAAATTATTGATTTTGTTCATTGGTACAAGTTTATTTTGTTTTAATAATTATTTGAATTAATAAAAACTAAATTCAAATGCAGATGTTTCTTATCTATTCATTAAAAGACATCCGAAATAATTTTACTGCCGACGAGACCATTGCCAAATACCCAATATCATAAAAAGGTGCAAAGTAATAATGTTAGGTTTCTTGTTTGTAATTGGCACAGTCCCACAATCTTGTTCTTTTCAATTCCTTTAATATCGCTAATAGTCGTCCTCATTACTAAAATAAAAGTATTAGTGCTTGCACTTACAAGTTTGTATTTATGAACTAATATTATTAGCTTTAATTATGAAATAGGGCACTATTTGAATAATTCTCAACTATATTAGCCTGCACGATGGCCATATTACCTTGTATGTCGTCGTACTTAAAAAACATTCTTTGGTATGTCACTCTTGTTTATTGCTTGTTTGTTTATTCTATAATTATTAAGACAAACACACACGTACACATACATACTAACACAAACCTACACCACACTAATAATATTTTTAAAAAAATTATGAGATAGTAATAATAAAAAAATTAAAAATAAAAATTAAAAAAAAAGAAATGCTATAATTTAGAAAGGAGGCGATGTGATTTTAAAAAATTAAATTTCGAAATGACTAACTTCCTTATCGGTGAGAGCTTTAGATAAATTTGGGGTCAGTCCTATTCTGCTTACTGTTGATAAGTAGTGAGGGCATTCTTCAAAAATATTTTTAATCGTGAGAGAGGACTGGGAATATTGGCAAGGTGGAGGTGGTAAATTTCTAACCAGGTGAGAATGCGTGAGGACAGTATGTCCTATTCTTAAGCGCGTTAGAGCAACTTCCTCCCTGCGGCAACTGCGGTAGGATGTGGGTAATGGTTTTACTAATATTTTTATTTCTTTTAATTCATACTTTTAATTGAACGGTATAATTTGAAACCCGTCCCGCTAAGACCCATATTGATTGACGGTCCTATATCACTTTCGAAATATTAGCTTAAAAAAGGAAGAGGAGACTTTAAGAATATTTTAATCGAGCAATATTTAAAAAGCGCCTGACATTGAAAAACGGAAATTTTTGTTTAACTAATTTTTCTATATTTATTTAATAAAATTATACCATTATACTATTATAATTATATAATTATATGTCACTCTTCATTTGTAAATTCTGTAGTTCGGTGAATAAATGCTGAAGTGTAAATTGCAACTTTCCACGGCAGCAGTTACAAAGTTTGATTACTTTGTGCCGGTTAGAGGAACTGGCTTGTGATTTCGCCGTGCAATATCTCACCACCGCAGTTTCGTTTTGACATTTCATTTTTATACGAAGTTATCTTTTTAAAGATCTATCTCTTCTAAACGCTGGGGTGGATCAATTTATTTTCTTTACAACTCTATGCCTTATACCCTCTTACAGAAGGTGCATCTTTGTATTATCTAAACTTTTATGCAGGGCATTTCTGGGTGAAGTGTCGGTTTTATAAATGTAAATTAAATATCTCAAACCAAGAAAAAAAAATCTAGGTAGGTATGCTCGTTAACGTTAACGCAATCTCAACTACATTAGCCTGCGCGAGCACAGATGGCCAAATTACCTTGTATGTCGGCGTACTTAAAAAGAAAATTCTTTGGTACGTCACTCTTGTTTTTTGCTTGTTTGTTTATTCTTGTTTAAAGGCATCAAACCTTTTGATCATCAACGCCTATGGACTATTATAATTATTAAGACACACACACGCACACATAAACGCTAACACAAACCAACACCATACTAAAAATATTAAAAAAAAAAAAGAATTATGAGATAGTAATAATAATAAAATTAAAAAAAATTAAAACCAGACATGCTATATTTGGAAAGAAGGCAATGCGCTTTTAAAAATTTAAATATTAGCTTACTTAATATTAAACTTTAGCTTCCTTATCGGTGAGAACTTTAGATAAATTTGGGGCCACTTGCTGTTGGTAAATAGTGAGGAAATTATTCAAAAATATGTTTAATCCTGAGAGTGGACTTTGAATATTGGCATGTTGAAGGTGGCAAATTTCTAACTAGGTGAGAATGCGTGAGGGTAGTATGGCCTATTCTTAAGCGCGTTAGAGCAACTTCCTCGTTAACATTCCTCTTTAACGTTTTGTTTAAAATATATTCACATCTGAAGATTTTTATCGTACCTGGTAATAACAATTGGCATTTGGTGGGGGAACAAGTTCGGCAAGTGAGCCTAGTGGTCCTTTTTGCCAACCCCTGGCAGCTACCTGAGTTGCCGCTGCGTACTAACCAAGGGAGTGTCAAGAGCCTTTTCTTGGGACCGCCGAAAAATAAATATTAACTATCCCAGATGGGAATCGAATCCACAACGTTCCGAACCAAGTGCCCTGGGACCTACGCCCCAACCTGTCCGGCCTTCACATCCCTTACTACTACCTAAATAATTAATAACAATGAAAAAGGGAATATATTCTAAACAAAATATTAACGGACATAACTATGGAAGTTGTTGGGTTTTGAGATCCTTAATTTATATTTCCAGTTAGGTAGGATTTAACTCTGAAACTCTCTGAATGGTACATAGTAAATATATTAACTATATAGATGTAAATAGCTGTTGACTTATCGAGACCAGAATAATTTTAAAAACAAACAAAACACTTTTAATTTGAATCTCGGAAAATACTAATAAACAAATAATAAAAACAAAATGTGTCCCGAATCACCTGAAAGGTCATTCATTATTTCCTATATAATCAGTGCCGATGCGTGGGAGTCAGGTGCCCCGGGAGGAGGAAAATTTTGCCTCTACCCCTTATTTAGGTGATTAAATTTAAAAAAAACTAAAATGTAATAAAAAAAACAAAACATTTTTGCAAGAATTGTCATATTTATTGTGTATTGTACAGGTTACTAACAAAATAATCATTAAATAAAATGTTTCATATTTTTACAAGATATTGTTATTATTCTTTGTAAAATTTAGCCATTCCCTCCGCCACTACTTGATTGATAGAATTAAAAAATAAAATCATTTATTGATTGAAAATTGACTTTTGTAACTCTGGTAGCTGATAAATGTTTAATTTTAACAATACTTGTAGAATATAATAAGAACTTAATTAGAATAAGGGTTCAGTGTAACAAGATGAAGGTACAATATTAGCATTGAGTTGTAGTGGTTTCTGAAACTGTAATATATTCAAATTGCCGGCCCTCTAGGGAGTGGGGTGGAGAGGGGGTGAATTAACCCTTTCTTCTACCATAAGGTGGAACAGAAAGATAAGTAAGGGACTGAAGAAAATCAAAATCTCCGAAACAGGGTGAATTTATTTGTTTTCTTTCAAGAGATGCTTGAAAATGAAACGAGAAAAATTATATATAATACTATAATAATCGAGATAAAGTTATAATTAAAGTCGGGAAAAATTAAAGAACGAACGGGCCTACTCATTGATATTGGTAATTTAACTTAACACCTACGCAAACATTTTCGATTTCGACTGACTTATTACAAACAGTTGCTCAAAAATTGCGCAACACATCAAACACTTTGTGCCTATTGTGTATGGGATTACAATCGACATAATTGAAACATTATTGCAATAGTTTGATGGTCTGTTGAGGCCTAAAGGTACATTGAAGTTTTGCAAACTATAAAAACATAAATTAAGTTCTATAAAAGGAAGATGGTCCGGGAGCGATAAAAAAAAAACAAAAAAACAAATAGTATATAAGCTATCTATTGTGAGCCAACGTTTCGTCCACTTTTCAGGGCTTCATCTGGTCTAGAAAAGATACAAACGACTAAATTAATGTAACAAAGTAAGCGAATAGATAACAATTTGTTATCCACCCTCTTACTCTTTATACTCACGTTCAATCAACGATCTTCCAATAAATTGGTTACAAAATATCTTAACCAAAATATGTGGATTGAAGCTAAGAAAAGTTATTATCATTGCAATCTAATTCAGTAGGTCTTAGAATAGTTTTAATTCTTTATATTTGTTACGGTAGGGGTTCAAAAGGAACATTTATTTGGCCAACCGTGAAGAGTAGTGAAAATAAAATAAATGAATTGCTGAATTTAGTTATTATTGTGTTTTAAATAATTGAACAAATAAACTGTAAAAGAAATATATTCAAACATATACAATAAAAATAAAAAAAGGAACTTAAGTTAAAACTATTACAAAAATTAAATGAAGTTGAAAAAAGAAAAAAAATGTCTTTATATCACCATGGGTGATGGTGACCCTGCTGTGGGTAGGTTATATTAAATCAGTCCAGAAAATTGTTGGAAATGAAAATACTTGATTGTTCTTTAATGTTAGTATTATACGTACTTTTTTATTAGATTTTTTTCAGTCCTAAATCTAAGAGAAGTAGATTTCGAGTGTCTGGATCTAAGTTATAGGATGTGTAGTTCTTGTCTGTTTAATAATGTTAAATATGAAGTGACTTTTTTTTTTATTCTGAGAAATGTAAATAGTATACCCAGCTTAGTTATTTTGTTTACTATTTTCAATTTATTATTTTTGCTGAATATCAATGTTGGTATATGTAACCATTTACTGGCTACCTCATTGGCTAACGTTCCTCCTTTCGGGGTTGACCCCCCTCCCCCCCACACAAAGCAAATACGTATATAATAAGTATTCTTTTCGATTAGATCTATGCCAAAGTATTGGAAAATCGGTGCGAAATTATTTCATGATAATCACTTAACACGTATTTAACTAAATATACTAGTTAAAATGTTAATATTACGCTAAGATTTTCCTGTTTTTAACCAGATTTTGAAATTAATAAAACTAAATTAACATTAGTTGACATCATCGCCCGGGTCTTAACGCTTGCCCGAGAATCAGGAGACTCAAAGACCATGGGACGCGACAAACTGGTTTCATTCACAGCTCCCCTCTCTGGTACCAGTACCACCCATACCTTCTTCATATAACTAATGTACCATCTTCATTAGTCAAGGCCTTAGGTTCTTTAGCCAACAGGTTCTGTTTATCTTCCGTGGCCATCTCCTTCATCTAACTCGGTCTACTGCTGTGTACAGCGTTCAGCACTCTATTCCTGGGCGGATTAGCTTTAATAGTGGTTAGGGAGTAAGTCATAAAAGTTAAACTGCCTTCAACATCTTCCCTCATCCTAGGGCGGTTACGATTCGTTTTATTTTTATTACTTGCACTCCCGATGGGGAGTAGTCACGGATCTGTAGCTTCACATCGCTTCTGCATAAATGGATTCTTGATATTCGAGGCTCAACAAAGATTATTGTACCTCAGATACGTATCAGGCCATTATGGTTAGAGCTTCATAATTTTATAACCTGCTTTATGTTTGAGATGGAACGACTGATAAAATCAATGTAATAATTGAAAGTTGTTTAGCAGTTGGATGTTAACCGATAAACGAATTTTTATTTAATGTGATCATGGATAGAAAAAATTAATATTTAATTTATTAATTGTTTAATTAAGTTAATCATTTAATCCGAAACTGTTCTGGAATTTACTGCCGAATAGCGTAATTTTTAGATATTTGTTTGCCTTGGTTTAATATGTTTGTAACTAAAAATAAAAAAAAAAAAATTGCGATATTGTATTTTTCCATAAACATCACTTATATTAAAGCTGTTTAATTTACATAACAGTTATTCTGGTAGGTTGAATGTCAAAATCATCAAAAAATATAAAATGTTTGTATATATTGAATGAATATAATAATATAATTTGATAATACAGTATTTTATATTACATTTCAAACTTTTCTATAGTTAACATTAATGATTTGTTTCCTGTGCCTAATAAAAAAATTGTATTTAAAACATTAATCATATCAAAATGGTTAAATTAAAAGGATACAAAAGGACATTTGTTCTCAAATCATAATTATTAAACATAAACTAACTGTTATATAAGGTAATATAGAACACAGTGACAGTTAATATGGCATTTTACACGTACTATATTCTCCACGTGAAAACACAATCGCCTGTGTTAGAGTGCTGGTGTAAAGATCCCGGAGAGGAAAGGGAAGTACGTGGAATTGTATTAGTTATGTCCCGCGAGAAGTTATCTGGGAAAAGTTATAACATGCCCCTTTGCACGTACGGTGTTTTAGTGTTTTGTAGAGCCCATAGGATTGTTAACTTTTTCCTTAACTTTTTTTTTTTATAATTAATTGAGAATATCTATAATGTCTTTCAACATTTGTCATACAGTTTTCTTTAGTTTTACTGCTATAAATCGATTCTTGTATTCGACTTAATATCACTTTCGATTGTCCTATCAAGCTGAAATTAAATACGTATACATAGACCCAATGATAATGTAATATTATTGTGTTTTTGTGGTGGTTTCATAATAGAGAGGGCACTGAACATTTTATCTTAATAAACGAGCATCCTATAGAGAGGTATCGAAGATATTCTCTCTTGCTCTCTCTTTTAACAGTCAGTATCTTGTATATATTCTTTATTCAGATATTTAACTATAATAATTTTTTTATTATAGTTAAATATCTAAGTAACCCAGCCCAACCAACCTCTTATAATGCCATTTGGCAAAGGAAGGGCACCAGTTACATGTTTATATACTCAGATATATATTATATATTGTTATATATATATTTACAATAAAGGAGGTAAAAAATAAAATTAACTATAATAATTGTGATAATATATATATAATATAAGATATAAACCCTTCAAGCAAATAATGTTTAAAATCATCAGGATAATTTCCTCTTAATTCTTTACTAACTTAACTAAATAGTCTATACGGTATCATCTACACTGATGTTTTATTTTTGATTTGGCTTATCGTCGTCCCAAGACTGTAGCATATAATTGTTAAAGAAATGTTTCTTGTTGTTGGATATGCATTTATTTTATCACCTGTAATAACTCTATTAAAACTGACTGTGTTTTACGGAGCTAATTGCACGGGAATTCCTTTGCACTGGGTTATTTTACTTTAAAAATATACAGAAGCAATAATCAGTAAAAGTAAAACACCAATCGAAAGTTGGAAAAATTCCACATGACAATATTTCCACATGCAACATGATTCCTTGTGGAAATATCGTCGTGTAGAATCCTGTACACTCAGCAATACTTGAGAGATAAGCTTGCGTGTTTAGGGGCCTGATGTCATAAAAAGCATGTCTTTTAAATATTTTATCATTGCTAGATTGTTATATTTTTTGAAGAAAAGGCTCTGAAGATGGTCCCTTCGAAACGTTGGTTAATGTAATATTGGAGTTGTTTTAATAAAACAAATTTGAAAAGTATCTTAATTTATGTATATGCGACATTCTCACAGACCCCGATGGATTTGAATCTAAAATTTCAAAAAATTAAAAATGCTCCAGTTTGAAACAAATAGTCCGTTAAGATAGCAAAAATGAATAATTATGTCCTTCTAAATAATATGGGAATTTAATTTAAATATAAAAAATAATTATGAAAACGTATAGGATGGAGAATGATGCGGATATCGAAATCGTCATTCCCTTTGTCTCGTCATCTCCTGTCAGTGGGAGTAGGTACCACCAGAGCTTTTTAATTTGTTTGCATTAAAATTTTTTTAAAAATAATCACAAGACCGTTACTACTTTTAAGTGTATTATTTTTTAATTGCTTTGTAAATTGCTAACAAAAAATTTATCCTGGCCAACAGATGGTCTAGGTACGCCAATATCGGGTCTAATTAATAGTATTCTCGACCAAATTTTAACTTACTTTGAGTAATAAAATTTTTCAAAGTACAAACAAAAAAAATCACATTACATTGAATTAATTTAGATACAAAGTAGGGGTGAGAATGATAAGTGGCGTAATTCAAGAATTCTTTATTTTTAAGAAGAAAGTGTTTTATTTATTGATCCTATTTCTTATAATTAGTATTTTTTAGATTTATTACTTTTAGCCTAATGTATTTATTTATTTTATTATATTTTTTGTGTATGCATGAAATAGGGTGTTTTTTTAAAAATTTTAATAGATTATAATTGTAGACGACCATGTTAGGTTTTTGTGTATGCATATGTTTTTCCATCGTATAATTAAAATGTTTATATAATTTTTATAATTTGGACAATAATTCTGTTTTATGTTTGATGAAAAAAGAGGCAAAGTTTAAAATTAAAATAACAAAAAACTTAAACACACGTATAAAGAACTATAAAAAGCTAGAAAACAAATTAAGTTATGTCGGAGAAAACAAAAAAAAGTTAATAAAAAAAAAATTGTGTATTATTTTAGCACATAATTAAAAAAAGATTTATAATGTGACTATTCATAAAATTTTATGCTGAGGATGAGGGAACCCAATGAACTTGGGCAGCACAACATTTTTATTAAAGTGATTTTATCTATTTACTTAAAATGTATAAATAAATATTCTACATATCGCTGCTTTGCCATAATTTTTTTATTTCAAAAAGAAAGATATTTTTTTTTGTCGTTGACTTATTTTATAGATTTTACCTTACTTCCCGACAACGCTTCCAATTCAGAATAAAACTAAAATTTTTTATTAATTTCCTTCTCCTGGATCCGCCAATTGGAAACGAATGTTTGTAAAATGAAAAAGAAATATGTATTAGACTTGAGAACTTTTTCTATCCCTTTCTTGGTTCTATTTTTTATTTATTTTCCCACAACATTTCAGGGTCCGTTCCCGTCTTCAGGACAATCTTTTTCCTAATCTTCTGGTTGGTTACATCCATATCATTTATATATTGTCATAATTATAATTAGTCTTTGAGGAGACTTATTATCGCTAAACTAGTAATAGTAATAATTTAAAATTAATAGGAAGACTAGGAAAACGCCACTTTTGACACGTGGTTTAAATATCCTGAAACGTCGAGGAAAAATTAATGGAAAACAGAGGAAATAAAAAAGATGAACAATTTCACAATCATTGATATATTAAGATAACAATCATGCATAAAAGAATAAAATTAGTTGAAATAAATAAATAATTAGTTATAATAGCATACGAATAATTTTTAATCCTTTCACAGTTATTTTCCGCCCATAAGTAGAACAAGATTGGATGGTTAGAGATGAGCAGGGAGAATGACAGGAAAATTTGGATTTTACCGTTTTTCCTCACTCTCATTATACTTTTATCTGTACGATGATGTAGTAATTGAAACAGTTCACTCTATCACTCTAAAAAAAAGTAATGAAATAAAAAATAAGTTATCAACACTTACCACCTAACCTGGGATAAGACCTTGCCATTCCCTTATACTACTATAATCAAACGTGATTAGGCAATTTCCACGCTGACGCCGTGTAAGCTACTAGGACAATATGTCAGCAGGTGTTTTCAACAGTTGTGATCAGTAGGAAACCAAAGGAGAAAAAGAAGTGGTGGTAAAAAAAAATTTAACCGCCGAAATTTGTGAAACATCGTGAAAAAGCAATCAACAGGCCAGGACAAAATTTGTCTCAGAGGAATTTAATTATTACTTTGAAAACCCTTGAGATCGAATCTCTAGAGAAATACCGAAGTACAATACGAGCCAAACTTCTGTATTCACTCTATAAAACCTAACTCAGAACATGGAAGTTGGTAATTTCGGCTCCTGACAAGGACGGGGAATGGCAATTTGATTGTTTTTCTATGAAAAGAATAATTAATCGGAAAAATAAAATTATTTTTTTACATCGAATCATTATAATCTGGGTTGGGAAACTCTATGGACATGAAATTGTTGCTTTCTGGAAAAATAAAACGTATAGATTGTTTTATTATTTTTTAAATGAAATAATTATATTAATTAACACAGCCATTCACTCTTGGCATGGGTACTATTACCATTTAAAAAATTATACTAGTATTTACTTTTACTTCAACAGATTAATGTACATGAAATTCCTAAATTGTTGGTTTTTAATTAATTAATCTAATGCCTGACTACGAAGAGATTCTTTACAAAATTAATTAAAAGATCTCTTAAAAGAATTAAACTTTGAATATGAAAAGTGACCCTGCCAATGTAGTGACCTTGCAGCAGTTGTATACGGAGTAGAAGATTTTATTTTATTCGTCTATTTACTTTGACTCATACGGAAAAAGCATTTGTGGAGACGCCTTAAGGAGGAAATTACGATTTACTGTGACTTTGACTAAACGTGCACTTTTGAAATGCGAGAAATTGTATCGCAGGCTTCACTTCAGCGTCCATATGAGAACGATTTATGACTCTTATACTAGTCTAATGCTACCTCTTAAATAGTAGTATAAAATGATTCAAAAGTACGCAAATAATAATAATGGTTGTTCATTGGGTTGATGATTTGCCACATGGTCAACTTACAATGCAGTTTACTTTAATATAAAGGTATGATTTTAAGATTATATCAAGTCTGTAATCTCTTAAATATTGGTATATAACCAAACAATTTATCCCCATATAATCTGGACAGAAAGAAATGAGATCACATATTTGCAAAATACAGCATATTTCAAATCAGCAGTCCAAAAATACATTACTCCACGATATCCAAGTGAATAATAAGTTACGTAAATAGGGATGGGAAATAAGAAAGGTGTCTGAGTGTTCCTTTTACACCCAATCCCATATGCGGTGTTTGTCCTATCCATACAAAGAGACGTATCAAAGCGATTGCTGTGGACAAGGCCGGGTTATTCTGGAGGAACGCCAGAAGACTAGAGCAGTCAAAGATGTTCCTAAAAGGCTTCTGCACTAAAAGAAGTAAAACACTTCTTAATATGGACAATAGTACCTGAAAATGGATTACAGGCTATATACAGGGCACTGTCGGCTGAGTAAGCATTTCCATAAAATGGGACTGACAGAGTCATCAATCTGCAGGTTTTTCAGAAAGGATGATGAGACCGCGTATCACATCATATGCAGATGTGATGCTCTGGCCAGTATTCGCTTCCTCACCTTTGGACTAGATCTTATCTTAGATCCTGAAATTTGCGAGACGGTTGATCCGTATACGATATCCAGATTAGCTAAGGCATCTGCCATGTTTTGAATAGAGGAAAGGACGGCTTACTATAGGCTCTCGATACAATACAATAGTCACCGCGATACACTTTTGCTGGGTAAAAAAAAATAATAATAATAAATAAATAAGCTTGAGTGGGTTTACGGGGCAAGTTCCTAAATAGTTCTTGTGTCAGATGTGTTTTGTTTGGAGAGATGAAATCTACGGTAATTTGAAGTAAAAAAGATTAATTTATCTTTGATATCAACCCAAACCCATACAACGCAACATATCAAAAAATCATAACTAGCTTCTTTTTTTTTTTTACTTAATTTATCAGACCATTATTTGACATGTAAAAATTTAAATTTAAACAGACTGCATAAATGTTAGATGTAGAATTTAGATTATCATGAATATCTTTATTACTAAAAAGTTGACACGTTAACTTTTTATATAATGTTCTTCGTTTGTATTAGCTTTCTTAATTTTATATTTTCACAGAATGACTTCCAAATATATTCATAAGATTTTTCTTTTATTTATAATCTTAAATACTTTCTTGAGACTGGTTGGTATTGTTTAAATAAATAATTTATATCCATTATAGTCTCATAACCTTTTATTTTCTTTACAAGTCCGACGTTTCGGCCAATTCGGCCATCCTCAGGGACAACACAGTGCTTATTACATCTATGATCCTCAACCATTCAAAATACTAAACAATATTATTTATAATTTATCTTACCTTAATACAATTTTTAAACTAAATAATTTGTTTTTTTAAATTTATTTATTGATATTTACAACTGTACATAAATACATCAAGTAAATTTGAGGAAATCATAATGGTATGGTACAAGCATGTAGACAAACTACTCAAGCACTCTAAAAACATTTTTACAATATAAGGCCTCGAGGCCATCTTCTTTTCAGACGCCTCGGAGGAATGTCCGGAATAAAAGAGGAACCAAGTAACCTAGAAACTAATGAGTTTGAGTGGTTAGGGATTTTGTAATGGAAGGATTGATATCTGGTACGGGCTAGATCGGTTACAAATGGAACATTAAGGTCTTTGTGGATGATTTTATTTGTGACAAAGTAGGGAGCATTTAGGATTTTACGAAGGATTTTGGATTGTAAGGATTGGATACGAGAGGAATTCGAAAGTTTAGTGGAGCCCCAGAGCTCAACGCCGTATGTCCAGATAGGCCTTATAATTGTCATGTAAATAAGTCTTTTGTAATGAATTGGAAGTTTGGGTCGTTTGTTTAAGAAGTGCTGTAATAGTCGAAATCGACGTGCAGTTTCCTGTCTTATTCAGTCTTGTATGAGGATTCCATGTCAGTCGTATTAATTATTTAAATTTCATAGGGTTGGTTGTTTTTGAGATTATTAATCATCTCAAAAACAACCAGTCAGTGAATGGTAATAACGACGAATGTTCCAGGTTAGTCGTTTGTCTAGATGTAGTCCAAAGTAGCGGATCTGTTCAACAGGGGTAAGGGCAACATTATTGAAGTATACTGTAGGGCAGTCAGTAGGTTTACGACGTAGGGTAAAGGTAATTTGATGGGATTTGTTGGAATTTATTTTAATCCTCCAATTACGGCACGATTCTCCGAGGGCTGTGACATGGGATTGGAGAGTTTGGGATACAATTAAAGGGTTATTATTAACAGCGAGCACACATGTGTCATCGGCATACGTGATGAGGATTGTGTTAGGATTGGTTGGGATGTCTGCTGTATAGATTGTGTAGAGGATGGGACCGAGGATACTACCCTGAGGAACACCCGCGGACTGAAAGAAGAGGTATGAATAGGAACCATTGTGGTTTACTTTAAATAATCTGTCAGTGAGAAAGGAACGAATAATGAGAAGAACTAAATAATTTAAAAACACAACTTCATGCAGGCTCAGCAATTTCTATGAAACATTAAAAGATTAGGTGAACTTATATTTTTTGTTAAAAAGTATATCATACATTATGTATACTTACCTAATTAGTCAATATTCACATTAAAACAAAAAATAAAATTATTAATCGCAGTCACTTATTTATTAAAAATTTATCACAACAATGCTTGTAACCTTCCCTCCACTCAGGTCAAGCGTTAAATTTATTTATTATAACTATATTTTTGTTAATTTTCCTCTTTATTTCATTAGTGAAATTCCCATTAAGGCTAATTATAATTATCAACATTTAATTTATCGCATATTTTTCATAAATTAATTTTACTTAATATCTCTGCATAGTGTTGGTTCAAATTTCTTGTATCTGTTTTGAAATTTTCTATATAATTAATTTTTTCAGGTATGTAAATGGATTGTCCTTTTGAATGTATTATTTTCTTTTTGTAAAATCATTGTATTTTCAAAATCAAAAATATTCTTGATTTTGGTTGCATGCTCTACTAGTGCCGTTTTATTTAGATCCCTCTCCTTGTTTTTCAAAAGATTTTTCTTGTTTTTTTTTTGTTTTGTTTTTTAATTTATTTCTGAATTTCTTGTAATTATAATTTTCCTACTTCTGCCTATTGTTTATTATTTTTAGATTCCGTTTTATTTAAATTTATATTTTGATCCACCAATCGACATGAGATGTGGATAAAATAAGAAAGATTGAGATAGATTCTTATCTTTTAAATATTGTTGATAGGAGGGGATAAGAAGGTATATTTCTACATTAATCCTCGATTCACTGGAGATCCTTGTTTTCGAGTGGTAGATCCCCGAGCCCTTATTGTTCTTGTAAGTGGAGGTAGTAATCCTTAGATCGGGGATAAGAGCAGTTGAATTAAGTTTCTTATGTCGAGTGCTCTTTACTACCCTTGGCGATCTGTTGTACGATCTAGAATGGAGTCTGATGAAAAAGATCGTTTACAAAAAGCGTAATAGAAGTCGTTACAGGGGTATAAAGTAAGTTTGTAAGTTTTTCCTTTGTAATATCTATAATTACTTCGCAAAGGAAATAGAACAAAAATGATACAAACACATTACATTGATCTCTTCTTTTTTTTTTAAACAGTCTTCTAAAAAATAAGCGCTCAATTCGACATTTTAAAATAATAATATTAAATCAGTTCATATAATCCATAATAGATATGGTGGCATTAGGAAAGTTTCCGAGAGGTCAGTATGCATAGGCAAACATCACATTCACTCATGTTATATATACATAAATTATCCTAGTTGCTTTGCCAATTCCTCTTGTTCTTTTTCTAATCAGAAGAATAAATTTGCAGGGTGGTCTTTTTACAATTTGTTCTTGATCGTATGAACATTTTTGGAGATAAATAATAAATTGTTACCTGCAGAAACAATTACTAATCATTTGGGTGCTGTGACATAGTTTACTATATGCGTTTTGAATTTTTTTAAAAAAATATAATTGGCTTTTGGTAAATATTTTAAGCAAAGCTAAATAGTACAATAATTTATTAATTTCATATTACACACCCACACACACACACACATATGTGTACACATAATATACTCGTATGTATATAAATCGTTTGATCAAATATATAT
>NW_027112641.1:221431-223798 GCF_000696795.3 Halyomorpha halys | reverse complement strand
TATGGGGTTAAAAATTTTTTGTATCATATATATTCTTACATTGTCAACATATTTTTAGTTCTTTTGTATCTTTTTTAGCCATGATGAAGCCCTACAAAGTGGGACGAAACGTCGAAAAATTAATGGTTGTTAATTTTTTTTTTATTCCTTTTTGATCGCACCTCCTCCGACCTTCAATTTATTTATTTCTGTTACGGCACAGTAAGATAAAACTAAAAAGAAAAGCGTAAAAATCCATTGCTCTTTTAGTTTTCCCCTGGAGGGTTAAATCAGAGATGGGAAAAAATTATCTATATTTGAAACTAATAGCTAATTTTTCCCCACTTTGACTTCAATCTTGGTATATTTCTTGTCTGAAAACAATAATAAATTCTATAAAACTTCATTGATTGGTTTTTAATGGGTATTGGAAAATCAAAATCATGTAAGCTAGTATACAAATATAATTACAAATTTTTTACTTTTAAAATTAGAATGATGCTACAACCTAATGTTATGCGCAGTGATCTTTTAAAATGCTTAAAAAATACTTAAAAAAGTGAAATAACTTGGAAAGGTTCCAGGAGGCTTTTAGCGTGCTATGAAGAAACCATTGTTTCCCGACTGCGATATCTCTCTCAGATGTTTTCCTCCGACCATTATTCATAGAGTGGTTGTGGATTTTAGATAATTAACTGTTGTTGGCATTTATTTCATTGAAATCGTTTTATTATAATAGTTTATGTAATAAATTATTTTTTCGAATAATATTTATAATTGAGAATCAGCTGGTGGTAATTATTATATTTTTAATGGATGTTCTAATTCCTGTGTGATAAATTCTGCGCACCCATTTTTGTGGTTGAAATTTTTTTTATTCTGATTTTCTTTGTAAGGCTACATTAATTTAAAGAAAGACTAGATAAGATAATGTTTTGTTAATATTTTCACTGAACTTAAGTTAAGATTTTTCATGTGATTTTTTACTATGTTAATATTAAGTTATTAGTCTATGAATGACTTTAAAACATTTTTCACCAATACAAGGTTTTTGATACTATTTTCCATTGTGTTGTTATGGCATTCGTAAATTATATTTTAAGATGAATATTATTTTTGTTACAAATAGTTTGGTGTCTATAGTTTACACTGGCTATCAGGGGTAATATTATGAACATTTCCAATAAATAATATGAAATATTATTAACAAAAGATGTTGACATTTTTCAGGGCAAATCTTTGAAAAATGTTAAACAACAAGTTGTATTTAGCAAAGTTATCTTCGATGTCAGCCCTGCTTAAGATTTATTTATGCTAGGATGCCTGCACATTACACTCACATTCAGATTACTGTATATTAGCCAAAATGTGCGGTAAGAAGTGACCTCAATCATACTGAATTGTGGTTGTAAGTAATTAAGACGTCTGTTTTCTCACTAAGTGCCTAAGTATATTCATTAATTTGCTTCATATATTTATGAATAAGCCAACAAAATTACGTTTACATTACAGCCATTTTATTAATGAACAATGTTCCTTTTACTGTGCAATATCAATGGTACTCTAGGCAGTTTTATGACAAATTTTACTCCCGGTATTTATTCAGGACGTAGTGGTGACTAAATATTCAATGTTATTTAAAACGTGAATTAAAGTAAAAACCTAATAACAAGTTTTTTCTTATTTGGTTGAAGAAGAAGATTTATTTTCTCTTTTCGTAGCTATATGCTTTCAGGATATAAAATAAATCGACAAAATTTTCGAAAAGAGAAATATCACTGCAAATTTCGACTTATTTCTTCCCATCCTTTTTTGACATTTAATGGAATTTTAATTAAGAAGATTTTATTTATAATTTGAATATAATTAGAGTAATATACTTCCTTCTAACCTTACCTTTTTTTTTTAAACTGCTAAGTACAATATTAAGCGGTGACTACGACTGTTAGTCACATCAATTAATTAAAAAATACACTTTTTATTTATAAAAAATATATTCAATAGAATATTTAAATTGGTTATAAGAAATGTAACGTAATACTTAAAAAAAAAAAAAAGCTCATATGAATACCAGTTACTTCTTACAAAAGTCGGGCACTGAACCGTTTGGTTTGAGGCTGAATCTCCTTTTCGCTATAAATTTTAATTTTAACTGGAATATTTGTTAAATTTATAGCTAACGATAGTATTAATTATATTTGTTATCTTAAATCAATTTTTTTTAATTATAATAACATCAACAAATCGACTTGAAATTATAAATATATGCAATGTAACTGGTAATGAAATAAAAATTATTAATACAATTACCAAAAATGCAGAGATTAAATCAAATAAATAATGAAGTAAAGGCATTTTCTCATATTCCATATTCTCCAAAATGAGGAA
>NW_027112641.1:208720-221286 GCF_000696795.3 Halyomorpha halys | reverse complement strand
TGACCCAACATCACTTAATTAATTATATTAAAATATTTTTTTTTATAAAAGTGAAGATGCATCTTAGTTTATTCTGTAATAGGTTTCAACTTCACGACTATTGACTGAAGGTTTTTAGACAAAGATATTTTTCTGTACCTACTCGTACTTGAACTATGGCGGAGTGAAGTTTTTTGTATTTAATTTTGATTATAAATTATTGTAGTTTCATTTTATATATTAATTATTGGTTTTACTGCAGAACCTGTTGAGATCCTACTACGCTTCCACTTTACTCTATCCTAGGAGCCAGGGTGCCTAGTTAGCACCAACCTGAACTGTTGCATCTTGCCTAACAAGCCCCTTTCATCACGCCTCAGGTTTCTCTCATCTCCTATATTTCAACTGTATTTTTCATTTTAATTTCCTAATAAGCTGTTGTGAAACCAATATCTTATAAAGGTTTAATAATTTTACTACATCATCGATAAGTTTTTTTTGTGTGTTCTAAAATATTTATAAACGTGAAAGAAAATATAATACTTTAAATTGACATATACTTAGAGATAGCCTTACTCGAATGGGA
The DNA here is from genome assembly GCF_000696795.3 of Halyomorpha halys. NCBI lineage: Eukaryota > Metazoa > Arthropoda > Insecta > Hemiptera > Pentatomidae > Halyomorpha > Halyomorpha halys. The sequence goes on along the minus strand of NW_027112641.1, from coordinate 220,721 downwards.
GGTATTTCTATATTCTAATGTAATCACTGAGCAGGAAAATAAAATCTAAAAAGTAGATAGAGGTAATGGAGTATAAAATATCACTCAAGATTGAATTCGTTTATATCCGGAACAAATCTATATCTAAGACCTATCTGCATGTTTCATTCGTCGTTATTACCACTCACTGACTGATTGTTTTTGAGATGATTAATAATCTCAAAAACAACCAATCGTATGAAATTCAAATAATTAATAGTGTCGCTAATTATGCTGTACATGTGAGATAAGGATGGGTTTAAAAATAAATCGGACTCTTAAGTGGTTAAAAAAATATATATATTTATATTTCTAAAGCCTAAAAAAATTAATTTTTCGAAGAACCCGGAAACTATACACCTGAAAGATTATGGCTACTCCTCTGAAAGGTAATTAAACTATCTACAAAAACAAATAAGCGTTACCTAAATAGGACCAGTATTAGCAAACATGGAAACCTGTTTATTTTTATCTCCAGATATTAAAAAGAATAGATTCCACTCACAGGCTCTTTGATCATTGTATCTCAAAAAGGGGGAGAAAGAGACGAAGAGGGAGAGAGAGAGGGAGAGATGGAAGAGATGGAAGGAGAGGGTTAGAGGTAACATACTCTAATATATTCAGTAGGCCTTCATTTTTTTTTATTACTTTCTTCCTGTTTATTTCTGACATCGGAGAAGGGGAGGAACAGGAGGTCTACAGGTATTTATTCTACTCTAATCAGAGTGGAGAGAAGGCAGGGGTCAAATTTTCATTCCCTGGGACCACCAAGTAATAAAACTCAATCCCTCCAGACCACGAAGATGGTAAATTAGATTACCTTGGCTATAAACGGCCTCCAGTAGGTCATGATTGATCAGTATTCTTCAAAAACACTTTACGCAAGTTAAAATATTAAATTAAATAAGCGAGGGTCGGCGGAAATGCCGAAAATAAACTCCGGAAGAAGTTGGAAATAATTGGTACGAAAAAGCCCCTAAAGCTTCGTCAATGATATTGTTCAGTTCTCGGGCAGGCAACAAAGGCAACAAGAGACCTGCTGACTCGACTTTCTCGAAACAATTTTCTCTTTGTAGTAGTCATTAGTGACTGTAAATATAGATTTCTTGATAGGCGCCTTTAGTGAAACTTCGTCCGTTAACAAATAAAGAAATAATTAGATCAGATTAAACGAATTACAATGATTTTTTTTCAATATTACATAAATTATGTGCAATTAAAAATTTATCATACAATAATTTATATACATATAAGTTATATACAACACAGATTAACGAATTGGTCGGAACTGATTTTATTTTCCAGTATTTACTGAAATATTGAATTATTCTTTGTTCTGAAAGGTTTGGCAACGTTTGGTTACTACTGAAATTATACAACGTTAATTAACCTTTAGCTTGCATTGTGGAGAAGAAATGTCTTTACTTCAATCAGTCAGTGAACCGAATTATTTCAATGATCGTTGTTTTTCTTTTATTTAGAGTGATGGAAGTGTAGGAGGGAAGTTAGATTTGACCTTCATTTAATGAATGAAGAAATTTCTTTGGCAACTATGTTTTTACCGAGGTCTTAACGCTTATTTTTATTTTCCGTATGAAATTTCCCGAACTTATGCACACTTCTTGGAATAATTGTTAATTTATAAAAAAATAAGTTTATTGATCAAATAAATGGTTTTCTGACAAACATAAGTGATTATAGTAAAATTAAAACAAAATAAAACTATTAACCTAAAATTATGAATGTATATGAATCTCAGGAAATTATTCAAACATTTATTATTTTATATGTAAAAAATAAATGAATTATAAAAATAATTTAACTCATATATTAGGAGAAAATTAAACTGCTATTCAAAGCATATTATTAGGATAATATATATTTCATAAGTATATGATGTAAAATTTATTGGGCGAATAATTTTTATTTATTTAGATTCGTGATTTAATTAAAGTATGTATATAATCTTTATGTTTTAATAATAACCACAACGCTGTTTTACTAAAATTAGTATTTTTTTTTACTTAATAAAGATAAATTGTTTAATTTAAATAAATGAGCTATAAATTAGGTTTTTCTGAAGAAACAACTGAAAGAACTGATTTCAACTGGTCGAAAAACTTAATTTCCACCAGTTGAAATCAGTTCTTGATTTTTATTAACTATCGTTTTTGGTAAATTTGTTTATTATTCCTTGTGAAAGACGTTTTTACGTTTATCCCAAAATTATACAAACGAATCTTTTATACGGTTATTATGATTGGTGTAAGTGCATTATTTTTCTATATTTTAGGTAACGTCTAAATATTTAAAATTCTATTGCCGTAATCAAATTCTGACCAACTGCTTGGAAAGCAACTCAACATTACAACACAATCGTATGATACTCTGTTTTCATGAGCTGAAGGTGTAACATATTCAGCCGATGGTTGTTGATAAAGAAAGTTCTGTCCCGTTCGTACTAATTTTCTAGTTGTTACGTATTCTCGTCGTTTTGATTTTGGTTGTATCCCAACGCGTGCTATAAGATCTGTTTCATGTTTCTTTTCATTCAAGGAAATGAGGCAGTCAGATGTGGTAGTGCGATATAATTAAGGCAGATGGAACACAAGTTTTATATCATTTTTGTTAGTAAAAAGAAGAAAAAAATAAAAAATAAAACCCGCCTGTTCTGTGTGAACACGGAAATTGCGGTGGTGGGAAAACCAGGCGATAATTTGCTCTGCCCCAACTTATTCAGTAGTCCATTGTTCATCTTCCAAGAAGATCAGGAGTATTTTGTCAACATTTTTATCAATTCGGGCCGAGGAAGGACGGCCAGTTTATTCGTCGAATTACATTTCACCTCTTTAGTATAGGGAAAACCCACTCACTAGAGTTTTCCGAATAGCATCTTTTTTTGCAGGTTGTTTTTTACATTTCAATACTATTTTTTTTTTTTTAAGAAAGAAAACATCATGGACACGTGCCGCTTTCAAAGAATCAGCCATTGGAAAAATTAGGAGTACACAAAATGATTGTGACAAAGAAATCCATACAATAACAAAACCTAGTTTAAGAACGACGCTTGGCTTACTTTTGTTCGGTCCTACCAAAACTCCACCGCCTAAGTCACTTTCATTTGGGCATATCGGTTTGTAATATCATTAATAATTATAATATTGAATCGTGAATGTATATGTAGTTAGGATTATAATTTTTTTTATTAAAATAGTTATATAAGAAGATGGTCAGGGTCGGTCAAAAGAGAAACAAAAATAGTATCCTAAAAAAATTATCCTAGCTTAAATTATCTTATTGTATCTTATTGTTGTAATATTTTCAGTTTTCTTTTTTTTTTGTATCTTTTTAGCCCTGATGAAGCCCTGCAAAGTGGGGCGAAACGTCGGAAAATAAATAGTTGTAAACTATTTTTTTTTCTCTTTTGACCGCAACCGTGACCATCTTCTTATATATCAATTTTTACGGTCAACTATATATACATATATACAATATTAAAATAGTTCTTTATCCACATTGGCAAAAATATATAATAAAAATTAAAGTAATGAAGAATTGCGATACACATTAGTCTATTACCCTCACACCGCACTGCGGTAGAAGAGGGAAGGACTATGATGAAGATGATGATGATATATATATACAATAACCAGCTCTATTTACTGTTGACTATATACAGTAACTCTTCCCATGCTCTGGCTTTCTTGTTACAGAAATTGCTGGAGTTATATTTTGCAAACCCTATAAGCCCTCTTGTGTTCTCCAGCTATTATATAATTTTTCTTTTCTGAAGAACCCTCTCTTTATGATAAAAATTTAAAAATAAGAATGTACTAAATTTAAAATTTAAAGTAATGAAGTCGCGTCCGAATATTTTTAAAAAATACTTATTTGTAATTTATATATATAATTTTTAAATGGAGATATTCTTCACTATAAGGAAGATATAATTATATTTATAATTTAATAGACATGCAGAATTGTACGTGTGATTATACTAGCAAAATTACGTTTAGTTAGAATTGAATTGATAGCCTTTTAAATTATGTGCGCAGTAGGTAATTGATGTCAATTTAAAGAAAATGTTCATTAAATTGGTTATGTACCAATCTGAAACTTCGTTATAGCAAAGCTTGACGTGTTGTGGTTTCCACCAGGAAGTTTTGGCATGCGGTAAGAACTACGGAACAACTAGTGATTGTGTAATGTGCGTTTCTGAAGGTCAGTTCTGTCTCGCCAACACTTAGCCAAGGCCACACATTTAAATGACTTTCTCAATTTTCATGAAATTACTGTGTACTTCTCATAATCAAGAAGTCGATAAATCGATATTCATACTCCGCTACTTATAAATGCTTCCTTTCATAAGTCATTTCTTATCCGATCTTTTTTGGAATTCTTTATCAATTTCTATTCCTAATGTCTCTTTTCTAACTTTCTTCAAACATCAGCATTTTATTAACCTCTTTAAATCTCAAACTTCCAATCAAATGTAAAATTTATGTGAAAATCTGACCTTTTGAACTTCTTAGCTTAACTTCACAATCATTTATGTTTATTTACTTTGTTTCTTAGATGACTTGATCCAAGAATAAAGATAATTTTTTTCATTTTCTTCAATATTTATAGTGTCGTACATTTTAAGTATTTCCTTAGATATTTTTTTAAAAATTATTTTAGTTATTAATCGAGATATTGCAAATCCGTTCTGAGTGATGCCTCTCACCTGAGTTATTGCTCCGTGCTAAGAGTGAAAGCTAAAGCGAAACCTATTTTGAGTGCCAAGGGTACGCCATTGATGTTTGCCAGGCCACTGTGTTGACTCAATGAATATCTGACTGGTATCCAATGCCCCCCATCAATTGTCCGCTCACTCTTTAGCTGTACTTATAAATAGACCACAAGATTCCATCTATCAGCGGATTCTAGTATAGATATTTATAATTATTTTTTTATGGATTGTTATTATTTAGTTACAATTACAGAAATTATAAGAATAATATTTGAAAATATCCCATCCAAATGAAACGTGTCTAATCATGTTGATGAGTGTGGTTTCTTACAGTCAAATACATATAAACCAATTCATCTTTATTAGTTCTTTCATCAAACAATATTTGTGAGCCTGATCTAATAGGCGATATTTCGGCATTGGTACAAAGTGAGTTTTTACTTCTTGTTGTTTATTTGTTTTCAAACTTCCTTACAAAAATATTTCGGCCAAGTCAATACTAACGAATATTAGTGTACAAATTGTAGTCTTTCAAAAGTAGGTTTGTTTCTTGAAATATATTTTTCTAAATTTTTTTATTCACTTCCAATTTAATACTGGAAAAATTCCTTTTTGAACATTTTTGATAGACCTCAAAAAAAGGTTTATTGACCTTTGTGTTGAGACTATTTTTCCATAAAAGTGTTAATAAGTTTCATTTTAAAATTTGTATTTTTACTCCTGAAAATATTTTAAAAATTAGAGAAAACAAGGAGCATTCCAGATTTAAACAAATTACAAGTTTTTGAACAAAAACCGTTGTTTCCCACCACTATACATTGTTTGTTTTTGTTTAGTGGCGTAAAACATACTTGGTCATTAACACAATTTATACCTTATTTAATTTTTCATACATTTATTGTTTTATTTATTTTTTAATTTTATTATTATTTAATTATCTATTTTTTTCGTCTGTCCGGTGTCATATTCGTGTCAGTAAACCTTTTGGTTTTAAAAATTAAACACCAGTTTCACTATCATCTCTTTTTTGAAATATCCGAGTTTAATCCTAACCTATTGAAGTATGATGTGAAATATGGGTATTCGTGGAAAATACGATTGTCAAATTTTTGTTGCAATACTGGCAGTTCGGAGGCGTTTCTTTTGAAATAATATAGGAGTGGGTGAGCCTCGTGTGGCCTATTCTCAGCCTGGTCAGTACAACCTCCTCTCTTCGGCAATTGCGGCTGGAGGTACCCCAGGACTTGACGTTCTTTTTAATATTTTTTTGTTTACTCCTAGGGTTTTCATTCCAAAAATATTGCCATTTATCTATGATTACCTTTTGGAGGGGTTTGCTCATTTCTGATGGAGTTAAAATTGCTTTACACCGTCCTGAATTTCTACAGATAATCCTATATATATTTTACAGATTCTATAATATACTTTTGCGAACTCATGCGTAAACGTATTTTTCGCGGTATACCAATATTTTAAAATATGTCGTCCGATTTCGCCTAAATTTTATTATTTGAGGATAATTGGGGATTGGTACGAAAATGGTTCAGTATTGATTTCGTCAAATTCCATTTTCTACTTTTGCTTCACCATTCACAAAACTGCTTTTTCCTGACAGGCATATATTTGAAACATATATAACTTATTCGCATAGAGCTTAACTAGGGGGTATATTCCTAAATACAAACTTGATAAAAAATTGAAGAAAAATAGAAGATCTTTTATCGTATTTTATTATTTCACTTTCTCTTGTTGACGCACTAGATAAAGACAAATGATATAACACAATGTACATACATATAATACAAATGAACAGAATTGTATACAAACACGATTGTGTTGGTTGAATAGAGGTTGGTAGTGATCGATGTTCTCACCGTTCGCTGCACACTACAAAGCCCTGACCTACAGGTCTGCACTGAGTGTCACTTGAGGAACTAATTGGTGTCTTAGTCCTGGAGGACACTTGTCCATTCTACGTTGGAGAGTGCTCGCATTGTGATCCTCATTCTGCCATTGGCATTAGTTTCGCTGCAGTAATTTAATTGATGAAATTAAATATATCCTATTAGTTTGACCAACTTAAAAGAACGTATACGTTCAACGATGATCAATTCGAAAAATATTTTATTTAAAGATAATTCTCTTTAGTAAAAAATTATCGGTAAACCTCTTGTTGAGTGTTGTACAGAGTGATTATAAGAAAATATCTTTTATTGAAGACGATCGATGCTCAGAAATTACTAGATTTAAGGATGTAGATAAATTAATTGAATAAAATAAATACAATTGAAGTTTGATATTAATTAATATATTTATTTATTTACACATTGAATTAATTGCTTATTACATATATATTTAGGTTAGAGCGGTAAATAACATTATATAATAAAAATATATTATAAAAAAATAGAAATACTTTCAACACGACCAATCTTCACGAAACTTGAGAGTGGTTTAGGATTCAATAAACTACACCTAAAGGCACAAACCGGATCTAATTAAACAAATTAGAAATGGAGGGAAAAATAAAACATTTCAAAAGCTCTTTTTTTTTTAAAATCAATATTTCGTCCTTATATGGGCATTAAGCCTAAATAATGTTAATGCAAGTTAGAAGGATTGTGTACAGCTTTCAAGTTATAATAAAAAATAAACAAAATTCTTAGGGAATCTTGCTAAATTCTACATTTGTTTAATAATATGAGCAAAAGTTAAATAGGCTGTATCTTAGGTAATAATTGTACGAATTCAATAATTTTTATTTATTTAGTTTTTATGTAATTTAATAAATACACAAATATCATCCAAATATGAAAAATAAAAAAAGGCATTGGCATATAATAACAATGAAAAAAAAGTATACTTCTTGAGCTACGCGCCAAAAATGTTTATTTTTGTTTATACCTTTTTATTTTTACCGAAAAAATCAGAACAGTCTATATCCTTCCCGGAAAAATCCTGAACATTCATAAAAAAGTCGAATCACAATGGCAGTTCATAAAGTACGAACTAACAAACATAGATTATGATATATTATTGTTTTATTTTGTTATACCTAATAAACTAGAGGGGGTACGTGCTATCTTTAGGCCAGCTAGAGCTATTAGAATCATGCTAAAAAAAAATTTGGAGCTCAGTATTCTATACATATTTTTTGTTTAAATGGTACGATAATTTAGTATCACATTTTGAGTGAGTAAATTTAGTTGGCACAACAAAGAAAATGGAGTTAGATGGAAGGACGAAGGCCAGAAGGTGAAAAAGAACATTTAAGTTGGGCTTCTACTGTACATTCTATGCATAACTTCAATAATAATATGTATTTATCTATTCTGGCTATCAGAAGCCTTTATCAAATTTAAAATTATATATTTTTTTTATTGCAATTATATAACATAATGAATTGTCTCAATTTTACAACCCTTCTAATAAATATGTTTATAATGATTAGAATTGACCCAAACTCTTTTTACTGTAATATTTCCTGTAGTTTTTCTTTCCAAATTATTATATTTTTCATTATTCCTACGGTCCTACTATAATATCTTTTTTCTAGCAAATTTTATCTATTAAATTGATCAATGGTGCATTTCCCAATGCCATTTAGACGTCTTGAACTCTCTCAGGGAAGAATCTTTTAGACAAAGACCGGAGTAGTTCGGAAAAGGGGAAGACATAGATCACGTTAGTTCAATGGTGCGGAGTATGACTTTGGACATATTGGATTAGAAAGACTACTAGCACGGTCACAAGCACTCGAGAAAAATAACTCAGGAACTTCTCATTAGATTTTTCATGTTAGTGTGAGCTATATTATTTTTATAAATAAATTTATTAACATTTTGTCAGGTATGTATCTTCGTTCTAATAAATAAAAAAAGTTCGTTACTTTCGTTAATAATATGTTAATAACGCTCCTGTTATGAAGATGTTTGTTGATTAAACCCAGGAAGAAACGTTATTACAGATAACAGATAATTACGAATGAATGTAAAGTAATAACTATTTATTGGAGCTACAGCAAAAACATTTAAGTTAAAAAAAAAACAGTTGGATCAGATTCCAAATATGGCATATAAAAGGGATTTCTCAAAGCATAATATAAATTAAAGAAAAAAAAAAACGTGATTTAACGATATTATTTTTATTCAAAATATTCTCTGTTTGGTTCACTACATTTCTTAAAACACACAATAAAATTATGTTATATTGTTTCTACTTTATGGCTTTGAATCACTAGACTCAAGAAATAAAACATTTAAATTCTTTTTACTTGAAAAATTTATTTTCAAATGTAATTACTAAAAAGGTAATGGTAGTTAGAAGAAGACATATATGAATATAGTAGTTGTGGCATTCATTTTTCAAATAGTAATATTTTTTATTAATGTAATAAGTTATTTTTTTAATAAGTAGATAAGGTAAATTTTTATTGAAAACCTTGATCAGTAACAACCATTTGACAAGAAAAAAATTAATTTTTTAAATAAACAGAATAAATTTTTACTTTAATTTATTGCCAGAGCTTTAATTTTCCCCCAAAAATGTTTAATTTTGAGATGTGGATATTTTAACGTTTTATAGAAATCTCCACGTATGTTCTGACAATTGAAATTATATATCATAGTACGATTCATATCTCATTTATTTGTTGCATTTAGTAAAAAAAAAAGATTTTGATTTCATCAAAAGAAGTTTCTTTTTTCTTTACTTAGTTGTACTACTAGTGAAGTGAGTCACTACTCCCTGATCGGTTTTAGGTCTGTTCCAACTACCACTTTTTACTGTGATCAAACTCACAGGACAGTACGGTTTTTTCATCTTAAAAACTGAACCCAGCATATGTCTAGTAGTCCAATTACAGTCAAAAGTGGTCGTTTGGAAGTCGATATTAGTTATTAGTAGGATGTAAATAATAATATGTTTCTTTCTTTTTTTGACGAAACGTTTAGTCAAAATTCAATTTAATCGATTCCTTAATAAGCAAGATTTGCAATATGGTCTTAGTAAGTAAATACTGTTTGCTTGACTTCCATTATTTTTTATGATTTCCATCTTTAAAAGAGCTTCATGAGAATTAGTAACGTCACTTTCATCATAAACCTAAATGACTTATTAGAGTTAGTGTAGGTTCTCAAAAGAAGATTCTTAGTACATTACTTTCTCCGAAACTCTTACTTAACTTTAAGGGATATATTTATCAAGTATGTCTTTTTTTCAGGGGACAGGGGTCAACTCTGGTCAAGGTCATTTACTTGCGTACCTTACTGCGAGATCCATAATGAATAGTTACTTTCTGTCCCGATATCATTTTATATCGGGTGGATCCATCCGTATCTATATAGTAGACTTCGTCGAAGCAGGTCCTTGCTTTAAAGAGCTTCTTGTCGTACTTCACACTGTGATGTTGGGGTGTTTCTCCGCACATGTGCTAGTGTTTTAGGCTCTCTGTTGCATTTGCACGACAGAGACCCAACTTCACTAATCTGGTATTTGCATCTGCACACATCATGGAAATGATTTAAATGATAAATAATTACATGTGATAGCCAAAGGGCTTACAATGTTATTTAGTTAGCAATAAATTTTTATTATTGATTACATAGAATAATGGAAAGTATTATAATGTACTTGATTGGCTTGTGAGATATTGAGATCTTCTTTGGAGCTTAGACATTAGCTCTTTTGTTGTACTTAGTCCTCTCATCCTGAGTCCTTTCCTTCGCCTGAGCGGGATGTATCTTATTCACTCATGGTGAATTGTTGATCTCAGCCAAAAATGATGTGGTTCTAGAGATGCTGTTCACTCTTCGTTCATTTTGTTGTAAAGACCGAGATGGCTACCTAGGCCTACTGGTTCATGAAGCTGCCACTAGATGGCAGAAATTGAATTTATATTCAAAAGTGAGGGGGGGGGGGCATATTTCCCAAACACGAATATTATAATTTTGATTACCTTTTCTGATTATATTTTGAACCTGGATTTGTATCTTTACAAATCCTATGTTTTGTCAGTCGTAGTTGATATTGTTTAGTTTATAGATTTTTCATTTTGAAAATTCCTTAAAACAACTTTAACAAATACCTTAAAGCACTCCTATTGTCATGTTCTATTAAATTGTCTTTATTTGGAACATTAATTTAATTTGTTGATTTTCCACCTAGTTCACTATAATAAATAATAAGGTAATCTATTCTCTGGGTTCAAGGAAAACCTTCAATATTGTACAATAGCCCGCATATCCAAAATGATATGCGGGGTTGCCTAATGCAAAAGCTTAAACCTTTTCACTATTTAACAGTTACGATATAGAAATAAATTATTATAAATTAAATATTAATATAAATATTTATGATGTAATAAATTATAAAAAATTCCGAATTACAGGTTTTCTTTTGTTTAGGTTACATTTATTTTGAGTATTTAATAAATAAGTTAATAGTTGTGTATTAGTAACTAATTAATGAATGAATAACTCCTGAATAAAAATGTAAAATGTGGATTGTAGGCTTTTGGTGTGACTAATGTAGTATCCCTCATCTCTTCGGAAAAAAATTTTTTCTCTCAAAAAACGAAAATTATCGATAAAACAAAGTCCATGGTACAGAGTTTTTTTTTGTATCACATATATATTTAATTGAACAGAAAAAAATAAATGTGATTCCCTTGGGACGTGTAATTTAAAATCTAATATTTGATAATATTATATTAAAAATTATGTTTGTTGTAATACAAGTTATGTAATAATTTTATAAGAATATTTGATTTAATTTCAAGTAAAATATTTTGAAAAAATGGTTCTATATTACCACCACTTCTATTTTCAAAGAAATGCTGAAACTATTGGTCTTAATGATGAGAAACTAAAATGTAATTCTTTGGAGACGTTAATTGTCCATTTCAACACTGCAAAAAAACACAATCTACACTGCACGGATCATTGTAATTAATGTAAACATGTAAATAAATTTCGAAACTGTAGATTCAAGATGTGCATAAAACGTAGTGGGGTATAATCATCTAAATTATCTAGGAGAACAGCTAGTTACAGTCAGACTAAATTTGACGAAAAAAAAGTTTATATCTTTGATAAATTAAGATTATTTATTTATTATTACTAGTTTATTATGTACTTATAGTACTAATGAAACATTTTATTTCTCTGAATTTAGTTTTCACGAATGATATACATAGGTTAATTTTTATTTAATTCAAATCCTTGAAAGAAAATATTGTAAAATTTTTATTAA
>NW_027112641.1:197015-208670 GCF_000696795.3 Halyomorpha halys | reverse complement strand
TATAATAAAAATTATAGCCATGTATTTTTTCCTGTATCTCCTCTATAACTCCTGTCAAGCATATATTGGTTTATTTTGAGCCTTAAAAAACATTATAAATTCGATCCTGTTCTCTTAATCGATTTTCCAATTGTATCAAAAAAATTTTTGGTAAAGTGAATGATAAATATAATTGTAATTATTGTTAATATTACAAGTTTTATAAATTCGTAATTTAAAAAAATAGATTTTAACTCATTTCATTAGTTTTGACGAAATAACAACTTTTTAAATGATGATATGTAACATTTTCAAACTTTTATGAGAGCTTTTTTATGAGAACTTTTTTTTTTCTATAATGATCAACAATAATGACGCGCTGTGAGAGAATAATTTTATTCCAGAACGAAACGCTTGGTTCTGTTGTTATAGTGTGACGTAATGGAGTGTGGTCATCTTTGCGACGCACTGTGAACGAGTTATTTATGGTAATAAATTGCTGAGATGATTCCCGCTGCATAATATCCTGCAACAAAACAATGTCGTGGGAATTTCATGTTTACCTCAGGATCAAGTCCGTGCCAGGCTTCCACGCCGTCTGAATATAAAGTTTTTCATTTTCACTTGTTATATTATTTCGTTTTTAAGATAAAATTTGCTATCATTATAGTATTAAAATAGACAAAAAATGCCTTTAGAATATTATCTACTACTCTACTATATTTTTAATTGTAAAACGTTTCAGGGTGTTCGCCTTATCTTCTGGTACTAATATTCCTGTAATCGTAACATTTTAACATTAAACACAACAATTTATATATATATATATAATGAAAACTTTTACTCAATTTTACCTTATGATTAATTTTATCTGTTTCTTTGAAATTTTGTATTTAAAATTGTTACGTTGCCCGTAAACGCATAATTTTACCAATAGATTGGACTGAAACAGTTTAAAGAAATATTAGCGTTTTTAATTTATTATTAGTTTATTTTTTCGTCTTTGTACTATATGTGATTATTATTTATTTTGCCATGCAAAATTCTGTTGATTTAGCTTTTTGCGTTAAATGTTCGACTGTTATATTGTATTGTACAGTTATCAAAACTGAAATACAGTGAATATTTCTTTCTTGATGATTGTATTTATGTACTTATGTCGACATAAGTGGCATATTTTACTATTTAGTTTCCAAAATAAATCTCAAGTACGTTATGTGATGTCCTTGCTAAACATGAAAATTAAAGATAAAACCTAATTTCACTCTTTTTTTGTTATTTTTGTTCGCAATATATATTAAAATCGACTTTTATAATTGCTAATGCTGACTAAAGTATCGAGTAGTTTATATTAAAATGTGTTGTCTCGAAAGAAATGTAAAAATATTATCTCTCTGATAAGTACCAATCGTATCTCCCAGTGGAATGATGGGAGCGATAATCATTTTAAATCCTCAACATATCAGTAAAAATAAAACGACAAAAAAATTATAAAATAAAATATTGAGTGCTATACTTAAGGTTACATATAAGTGCCAGAACTATAAATATCATTTCATGTCTTTCTTTTGAATATGTGACTTACTGTACAAGTCTATAAAAATAAAAAATAATATTATCTAAACCACAGTTATTTTAGAATGAAAACATCTTTTTTGACATTAATTGACTTATAAGATTGGGAGCCCAGGACAAACCTCCCCCCTGAAGCGAGGGTAGGCTGGTGGGGGTTGGCAGAGCGACCAGTCTGTTGCCAGCGGAGGTTAAAGCTATACCACTTCAGGTAAGTTCCCCTCTGCGTCTTCTGGCCCGTTCGCCAAAGAAATAATTTCACTTCACTAATTCACACAAAAAATCATAATAGTTATAAATGAGTAAGGTATTGTAAAATTTAATTGTTTTATAGAATAGTCGGTTAAATTAATCCACTTTATATTACCCTCGTCCAGATGACAACAACTGTGCCGAAAACGGTGTTTTTGATGGTTTGTCTATAATAAATCTTCAATATTAATCTTTTTCAGAACTCATGCACTCCCTTGAGGTTTTGATGGTTTGTTCAAAGCCTAGTTCCTGGTTCACTATTAAGAAAAAAAAGCTTCTATTATTTGTAAAAATTGAAAATAATAATCGAATATCTCGAAGTAATAATAATATTTAAATAACAAAATTTCAAATAATACTGGATTTAAATTTTTTTTTTAGATTTTACAATGTTTTGGTTCAAGAATTCGATATATATAAAAATTAACAATGTTTAGGTTCAAAAATTTGAATTGTATAAAAATTAACCTATTTATAGCATTTATAAAAACTAAATTTAGATAGATAAAATGTTTTATAAGTTACCTAAAATAGCTTTTCTGAAAATATAGCTGAGCTTGTTTGGCCGTCATATTTCAAAATATAATTTTTTGTATTATCTAATATTCTATTTTATTTTTAGTAACTACTTTAAGTGACATAATATTAATGAAAGAAAAAAGTAAAAATATTATTAAAATTTACCATGTATAGATTATACCAATCAATAAGATGAAAAAATATACCAGCCTCACGAAATGTCGTAATAGGACGTAAAAACCGTCCTTGCGTTCTATTCAAAAAGTAATTCAGCAGAGTTTATATTATTTTTATCTAATGTTTTATTAATTTTTGTTTATAAAAATTTTATATGATAATTTTTAAATATTATTAAAATCGGTTGCTATTCAATATGATAATCATCATAGATCCCGAAATGGTGAAAAATGTTAAGAAATATTTAGTTACGTTAGACAAATTTTTAATTTTTTTTATTAGGATAATGTAATTTTCTTGGAAAAGCCTTTAAAGAGTGATATATTGAGAACTTAAGGTAGGAGGGTGTAAACTAAAGTTTTAGTGTGCTGAAAATTCTTTAGTTACTGATATTTCCTCCTGATACACATTGTATGATGTAAAAATAAATGATTAAAATAACCTATTCGAAAATAATTTTTAGTTAATTTATATTTACACTAATTTCGTCGTCAGGTAGAATGTTTCTTTTCATCTTTGCTTCGGTCTGTTCAAAATAAAAATAGCTTAGCTGATTTTTTTTTATTTATTATTATCAATTAATTCATTAAATTTATAATAAATAACTGTTGATGTTAATTTATTAGTCCTTTTAAAGTTAATATTAGCTTATAAATAGGTATATATTATGTCATAAATAGGTTTTCTTTTTATAGTAAAATATTTAACTGTTTCAAATGTATGAAATTTTTAAAAGTTAGGAAGATACTTAAAACAATTAAAGTAAATAAAAATGTTTCCTATTTTTTTTTTTGTATTCACCTATGAATTGTTGTAAGGTGTCAGTTAATTATCAATTTAATAGAAATTATGAAATATTTAATAAATTTTTCATTTTTTAAAAAAATTAATAGTTCGGTACTAGATTATTATGAAATAAACTAATATCTAAATAAAAAGTGTATATATATATAATTGTAAAATAGACTTAGATGGTTTAGGTATGTTTCGTCCCAAAAAAATAAATAAGTAAACATTTTTTAACTATAAAAAATTGTCTAGGCAATAAAACCAAACGTGCGTTTAGCTACTTTAACTAAAACCTGCCATATTAACGGGCACATCCAGAAAATTCAATGAGTGTTCTAAACCAAAAAAAATAATTATAAGTGTCATCACAATTTGAAACCTTAAACGCTAGGATAGGCTTAAAGCTAAGATTTGTACATTGATTTAGATCGTAAGTATGTTTTAAATATATAAACTTTGTGATGGTTTTAAAGAAGAAACGATGTTCATGTGTGAATGACTTGAACCTTTTCGGTGAATCATGTTATTATAATTGGATTTTGCTTATATTTAATTCTTTTTTTTCGAATTAAATTTATTTAAATACTAATTTTCATTGAGTATTATTGCCGTATTAGGAATATTTATTGTATTTATATTTCAGTTTTAAAATAAACGCTACCCAAATTTAATGTAGTATGAATACGGAAATAGGCACTGAACACTTTACCCGACTAGATGGGAAGACTAGGAACTATTTTTTTTTAAATTTAAGGCGATCCACGTCGAAGGTGATGTTCACCTGGTTATCTATAGGTGACCAACCTATTCTATGGTTGGGGGTCACGTTTTTCATTTTGTGGGACCGCCACTTAACGAAAAAGTCAACACCCTACGGCAGGATTCGAACCGGCACAACCCGCAGACCTCAGATCTACAGACGTGCCTAATAGTACAAGAGGAGAAAAAAGGCAGTTATCTCACCCCAATTTTTGATTACTTTAATGAAAACTATGTATAATTACTAGTCAAAATTCATGAGTCTGCCAAGTATAGGTAGGAGAAATAAAAAATGGTGGCTGTTTCAAAGCGATAAATAAAACTAATTTTTCATTCGGAGCTGTATATCTCAAAATGTAGGAACAATACAAGAAAACCTAAGAGAACATCATTTAAAGGAGAGAAAATTTTCTAAAATATGAGCCCTAATAGAATTATTTACGTTAAATAGGTTTCGAGATATAGCTTTTTAAAAACCAACATTTCATACAAATGTTGTATTAGACGTACTGAAAGAACAGTAGTTAGTGAATTTGTACTATAACTAGCTACGGTGCCGCCCTAGCAACTATTTATGCCCCCAGAAAAACGCACGGACATATGTGATATATTTCAATAAAATAAATAATAAGATATCTGTATAAATACTCAGGGAAGATACTTTTCAAAACTTTTATATATAGGAAGTACAATTCTCTTTTTAAAACCGATGTTTCTGTCCTGACTATTTTTTTTTTTAACTTTTATATATATCTCTATTAACTGATTAATTATGTTCCTTATGTCTCTTTAAATTCATATATAATTGATATAATATATTTCATCAATATTATAAAACCATTTTTCTTACCTTAAGTAATCACCTTGCTAAATATCAATAAATAGTGGTCAGACATTTTTATTTGTCTGGGTGGATTCCCTTGATTAAGAAAAATGTTTAAAAACAATATTGGTAAATGGAAGTCAAGAGGCAAAGCTCAAGTTCAAAATTAGTTAATGCTGTAATATATGTTTTATAAGAAATAGATCCCGAAGACGTAAGAGTACTACGAAACGTCGGTTTTTAAAAGAAAATCGTACTTATTAATAAAAGTTTGATAAAGTATCTTTACTAACTATTTCAGTTATTAAATTAGAACTTAACAATAAATCATAGAAGTATGTAATATAAATAAAATAAGTCATTCATTTTTTAATTCACACTTTTGGTAATTAATTTGAGAGGTAGATTCAACAATTTCAGGAATAGTAAGAAAAAACATTAGCTATGGAAATTCAAGAGCCTTAGGGAATTTTTAATGAATAGACGAAAAATAAATTATAAAGCTTTATAATCAATTTATTGAAACTCAAGAGTACTTATATTACCTAATTATATATTTTTATATAGCTATAATAAAGTGGAATAGAAATTCCCTCTTGACTTCTAAGGTCAACACTTAATTGAAATAATAATGCATCATTATCGAACAATTTCTAAGAACATTTATAATAAAATTAAGGCGGATAGGTATTGCTATTGTTTCAGTTATAAAATTATTCGAGTTATCATAAAACTTTTAGTTTTTAAACTCTTGATAATTTGATTCTTTTTCCTCCGCTTTCTAGAAAACAATGGATAAAATGAAGAGCTCGGGGCAAGAAAATCAAAGTTCATGCAAACCTTTTAGTAAAGCAGTTTCGTAAAATTCTACAGTTCTTATTTATTGTTTTATATAGTTCATATTATTTAATATTATAGGAAATATGTTGTATTTATAGTGTTTAACAACACAGTATACAATGCTGTAATATATGTTTTATAAGAAATAGATCACGAAGACGTGGGAGTACTACGAAACGTCGGTTTTTAAAAGAAAATCGTACTTATTAATAAAAGTTTCATAAAGTACCTTCACTAACTATTTTAGTTATTAAATTAGAACTTAACAATAAATCATATAAGTATATAAAATAAGTCATTCATTTTTTAATTCACACTTTTGGTAATTAATTTGAGAGGTAAAGTACATGCTCTAAAGGTTTGAAGGGTTGTTGAATTTGAAGATTCAACAATTTTAGGAATATTAAGAAAATTAGGAAAATAAGAAATTAAAGAGCCTTAGGGAATTTTTAATGAATAGACGAAAAATAAATTATAAAGCTTTATAATAAACTTATTGAAATTCAAGAGTACTAAATGATGATAGACTTAATTAGAAGGGTGCACATTAAATTATTCTTAAAATGATAATTTATTTAATCACAAGAGTACTTATATTACCTAATTATTTTTTTTTATTCCTCTTGAAATTCCCTCTTGACTTCTGAGGTTAACACTTAATTGAAATAATAATTCATCATTATCGAACAATTTCTAAGAACATTTATAATAAAATTAAGGCGGATAGGTATTGCTATTGTTTCATTTATAAAATTATTCCAGTTATCATAAAACTTTTAGTTTTTAAACTCTTGATAATTTGATTCTTTTTCCTCCGCTTTCTAGAAAACAATGGATAAAATGAAGAGGTCGGGGCAAGAAAATCAAAGTACATGCAAAACTTTTTAGTAAAGCAGTTTCGTAAAATTCTACAATTCTTATTTATTTTTTTATATAGTTCTTATTATTTAATATTATAGGTAAATATGTTGTATTTATAGTATTTAAAACACAGTATACAACTTTATAGGGAAGCAAAGGGGCATTTTGCACAAATTCTTAATATCTTGGCTTGTCACAAGGCATTCATTAAAAAAAAAAAGTAAGTGTTTGGTCCTCTGAGAAATTTGAAGCTTCCTATTTCCTATTGAGTTCAATTCACATCGCGTTTCTTTTTAATATGCGAAAGTCCAAGAAAAGATATGTTTTCTATATCTTGTTTTAAAAAAAAATTGTATTCCACCCGTTCTGTATAGGGAATTCTACTTAACTGTGTTGAAAGTCTCGGTCATTTTGATGACTTCATCGTTGTTGACGGAACCAAAACCGATGCTGGTCTGTTGACCTTTTTAGATGAGGGAGAGGAAGATAACGAAGAGGTCGAGGAACCAACCCCAGTGACATTGAGATAGGCGAAGTCATCTTTCTATATCCTACGCTCTCAGGACAGATACAATTTATGATTTCTTTTCAGCTCTCTTCAACGTCGAATATTCACTAGTCAATGGAAGTTGGAAGTCGGTAACTCAAAAAAAAAATCTTTTTCCAATTTACCATTTTCATGGTTGTATTAACATTATCTGTTTATTATTTCGTACATTTAAAACAAAGATTACGGTATTTACGTACTTTTAATAAAATTCTTTTGTTTCCATTTTTCCCTCCCTGCATGAATACTTGAACTGCTAGTAAATTTAACCTTTTCTCTGATTATTAATTATAGAGCTTCGACTGTATTTTTAATAAATAATTCTAAAATTGTGCCTTTTCACTTACCTAATTTAAAACCTTAATTAACTCGGAAAATAAGACTTAGGTCGTTGATTGTTCATTTATTCCCATAAATGAAGAAGGGTAAACTAAAAGTTTTATTAAGACATTATGTAACGAAGAGATTGTTTAATCCTGTTCCTATATTTAAAATTTTAAAAAACGACTATTTAGTTGATACTATTACTAGATCTTGGAACATAGCAGTATGTAAGGATTAAGGCATGGCTGTGAATGAAACATTACTTCTCTCGATTTATGTATTTTTATTTCAAGCGTTGTTTTTATTCAATGATAATTCATAATATTAAACACTTGAAATACTAAATACCAGGTTTTTTTTTATATTTAATAATTACTAACTAAAATATCTCATTTCAAGAAATGTGTTTCGTTAGAATGAACATTAGACACAGTTTAGATCCCCCGCAAAAGGCCCTCAGGTCTTTCTTATTGCAACGATGAACAGGCGTCCCTTTTTTTTTTCGGACAGTACTGTATTTAAGTACCCTTGAAAGGAACTCTAATAGAAATATTTTTTTGATAAGACACTTTAAAATCCATTAGAAAAAAAGAAGAGAAAAAATCGTGCCTCTTCTTTTATCGTTTCTTCAATACACAAAGAATATATATAATAAGAAATTTTATTGAAATCAAGCACAAATTAAAATTTATATTTATAGTAGCATTAGGATATATTAATATGTACATGTACATAAGATGTTTCTTCAGGGTTAAGCGTCCTAACTTAAAATATAATTAATGAATGAAGATAACGAATCTCAAAATAAGAAAAATATTTTCTATGAAGATATATCCGTTAACGCTCTATTTAGGAGATATATTATATGTCTAAAGATTTTCCATGTTAGCAATTATTTAAGTTATTATGAAATATTAATTTGTAGTTCAACTACTTTATTAATGACATTTAAACACTAACATTCGTATTAAAAAGTTTCAAAGTGATTACCTTATGTTACCCTCTTCAGACCCGAAACCACTGATTTTTTTTTGTTTGGGACAGCATTAAACAAAAAGTCTATGCATGCTCAAATATTCTTTTAAATCAATGTCTTTTTTTTTTTTTACGCATACGGTTTTGAAATCTTCGAAACAATAACACATATCCAATGCCGTTCGGCCACTGCCGCTGTGCAAGAATAAGAAAGAACCTATTTTAATACTCAAAGTAATTACTTTAAATAACATTTTATGTAAATATTAATATTTATATATTAATAATAAAGTAGTTGTAACACATATCGATTAATACTTTATAACCTAAATAATTTTTAACTATGAACATTCAGTACATAAGGCCAAGAGGAGAAAAAAGGCTGTTATTTTACCCCACTTTTCAATTACGTTAATGAAATTTATATATAATTACTAGTCGAAATTGATGAGTCTGCCAAGTATAGTCAGGGGGAATAAAAATGGTGGATGTTTCAAAACGGTAAAAACATTTTTTCATTCCGAACTTTATATCTTTAAAAATACCAACAAGACTAGAAACTCTAAGGGAACATCATTTAGAGAAGAGTAAATTAGCTAAAATATGAGCCCTAATAAAGCTTTACGTTTACGTTCAATAGTATTCGAGATATAGCTTTTTAAAAAAGCAATATTTCATAAAAAAATTTACTGAAAGATCAGTAGCAAGTGATTTTATTTTGAGAAATCTATAGCTCAAAGACCATTCGACGTACAGATGTCTATTAGCACTCAAATTAAAGCTTAATTTAATGGGCTATAAAGTATTCTCATATGTTTATCTTCTTAGGAGTTGTAGTTTTCATTTTGTTTGCTAAAACAATTTGATTTATAGTTGTTTAGACAAATTTTCATGTGCAAAATTTATATTCATATGCGAATATCATAAAAACTACTACCTCTATAAATATATAAATTTTGCACATAAAAATTCGTCCGAAATACCGTAAATCAATTGATTTTAGCAAATATTATGAAAATTACTATTCCTACAAAGATAAAGTCAGGAACTACTTGTATATTAAACTAGATTTAATTTCAGTGTTAATGGACATTTTTGGGTTTTTGAGATATAGATCCAAATAAATTTACTAACTGCTAATCTTTCAGTACATTTTTATGTAGTGTTTCTTTTTAAAAAGCCATATCTAGAATATTATTGAACGTAAATAGCTCTATTAGACCTTATATTTCAGAAAATTTACTCTATTCTAAATGATGTTCTCTTAGGTTTTCTAGTCGTGTTGGTAGTTTGGAAAATATAGAGCTTCGAATGAAAAAATATTTTTATAATGTTTTGTAACAACAGCCATTTTGTATTCTCCTATAATTGCCAGACTCATCAATTTTGACTATTAATAATACATAATTTTCATGAAAGTTCCAGACTCGATCAAAAGCCTGTTCTACATCAAGAATGACTCCCGAGCAGTACATTCTGCGCTCCAATGAAGGCGGCATTGCCACTTCTTGAATCTTGAACCACAAGATGGCATTGCTGGATAGTGGAGTGGGATGTTCGGAATCCAAACTGGTGATCTGGGATCATGTGGTTGGGGTACAGGCGTTTTAAGATGAGTTTCTCAAGGAGTTTGCCCATGATAGGTAACAGAGAGATTGGATGGTAGCAGGTTGGGTGCTCTGTCGGCTTTCGAGGTTTGGGAATCATTTTGATTATGGATAATTTCTATGGGTCAGGAAAATATGTGGATCTGAGGACAGCATTGTAGATGTAGGTGAGGAATAGAACAGATTTTCGAGGAAGATGTTTTAGAATATGGGGTGTAATTAGGTCATAACCAGGAGCTTTGCGGGATTGTAACTTCTGGATGATGTAGGATATATATGTCTATGTGTTGTGGAGAAATGATAGCTAGGAGCTTTAAACTCTTCTTGGGAGAATAAATGGAATCTCGGTAAGAATTCTAGTAAGAAGTGTGATAAGCGGTTTAATAGTATCTTGAAGATCCAACAGGAAGGATGAAAGGATAGATTTTACCCTGTATATTAAATATCAATATTAATTTTCTATTTTTAATTATAAGATATAATAATTATGTAAGTTAAATCGCCATTAATTCCAAATTGAATGAAATATGTATGTTTAAAATGTTTAATTAGTGTCATCATGTAGCTTTTGCTGTTTTTAAGTTGCTTGATCAGTGAGCACCTGAGAATTGGTTGTTGAGCCGTCGGAACAAACTTGGTCCCTCCCAAATTGGATGGGTTCTTTTTTTCTATAGTCTACTCAGGAAGGAACAACAAGAAGTTTCTTTTACATGGAAAGTTTTCTTAGATGTGAACTTGCTCTCATATTACTTGAAAAGGAACTATTTTATAAAATTAGTTCACATTTGTGTATTTAAAAGATAGACTATATTATATTTATTAATATAAATCATTTCGAACAAACAGAGACAAATACGAGGATCATAACGATGAGTTATAAAAAAAAAAAGGATGGTCCGGTGAAGCAATAAAAATGATTTAGGTATCGTAAAAATTCTTTTATTGCTGTTTGTTTAGTGTTTATTGGATATAAAGATGTCGCTGTAAAAGTAAAAATAATTTCTAAAAAGTGCTTTTTGAAGGCAATAAACAATACAATCCCTTTTATTTCGAGCTATTTAAACTTAACTTAACTTTATAGTTTAAATATAACTTTAAAGGCTTAAATATTTTTAATTATTTTACCAGAAAGACTGATTTAAAAGTTAAACTAACCTCAAAATAAAACTAATTAACCCGTTTATAATGACTGAATTTAAAATCTAAAGGTTATCGTTTTTCTCTTTTTATGAATTTAACATAAAGGTGTTCGAAGTAATTTGTATTTATAGTATCATTTTATGTACCTAATATTTCCAGAGGGCATACATTTTCATTTCATTCTTATTATTTTATTAGCCTTTTTTTTCCTTCTTATTTATCTCTTTTTTTGTTTTGTTTTTTTAAGAAGTAAACATGTTTAAAAATATTCTTTTCTTTTTTAGTTATCTCTTGTACTTGTTTTCACAAAACTTATATTGAACCCAGAAACCTGAATAATTTGAATTGCTCATTGTAGTCTCTGAGCATCATAGTTTATTGTAAAATTGTAAATAATACAAGAACAATACTCTCTCTCTCTCTCTCTCTCTCTCTCTCTCTCTCTCTCTCTC
This sequence comes from Halyomorpha halys, assembly GCF_000696795.3. NCBI lineage: Eukaryota > Metazoa > Arthropoda > Insecta > Hemiptera > Pentatomidae > Halyomorpha > Halyomorpha halys. Next base: position 197,054 of record NW_027112641.1, on the reverse strand, counting down.
TCTCTCTCTCTCTCTCTCTCTCTCTCTCTCTCTCTCTCT
>NW_027112641.1:170564-196875 GCF_000696795.3 Halyomorpha halys | reverse complement strand
TCCCTCCCCCTCTCACACAAGCGCGCGCGCACACATATATAGGATATAAGTTGTAAACGTATACAAATACATGGTATACAGTTATTAGGAATTGTTTTGGCTTTCATAATCATTCATCTTTAGATATCCAAAGTCTAATACTCAGACTAGTTAATCATTTAGAATTTGTTAGGAAAGTCCTTATTAACTTGTGTAACATCTAGTTCGAGTTTCATCTTTTAATCCAGTATTAACTTCAACAATCCAAAACAAGTTTCTTTATCGTCGTTTTATAATTGACCATGTGAAGTAAGTTACAATAGCTAATGATATTTAAATCAGATTGTATTGTAGATATATTAGCCAATTTTAAAATGTTAATATATCGAAAATAAATAATTACCAAATATTTTTTATTTCGGTTTTTTCGTTCTACGATTAAACCCAGAGGCTCCCAGTATCAAACACTATTCTTCTAAACATACTAAACCTTTCAAGAGGTGCCACCCTTGTCGACTATTATTATTTCATATTTTTTTTTTCAAATATAAAATTATTATTTTTACACACTTTCAATACTACATATATTCTGTCGAAAATGGCACCTAATTCATTGTGGTGAGTCCAGACTCATTTTAGAAAATGCTACTATCTGCTCTGTTCGTCAAGTGCAAAAGCTTCATATTGCAGTATTGAAATACAAAGAAAAAATTAAATTAACATCAGAATCTTTATTTTTGAATGTTACTAGACAGAGTGTTATAGACTAACTTTACACAGTATATTGGCACTAATTCATCACTAAAATAACAAATTCAGTGAGTTATTGAAAATATGCATACAGGTTATTTATATATAGGGTATATTTTACATAAATTTGTGATAAAAATTCGACCAGTCTGCTTTATGCATCTAGCGCAAAAGCCATAAAAATGTTTCTTATTAAAACACACAAGTTTAAATCAATATTAAATTTATTATTTTTTAACATTATAACCAAATAGCAAAATTGAGCTAATATGATAAATTTGTAACATAAAAATGTTTGCAGTATGTCATCAATTACATAATTTATATAACGAATTATAAAAAGTTACTGAAAAGTCATGCAATTAGTGTAAACATTGCGAATTAAATACTATTTTGAATTATGTTTTTTTATTTTTTCCTTAGACAGTTTATTTCAGGAGGAAATGCCAATAACTAAGGGGTTAAGTGTACCAAAATATTATTTCAGTGTCACCACGCTCACGTTATCAAGATATCACTTTTTAAAGAGTTTTCCTTAAAAATCACATATTTCCTATAAAAATATCAATTTCTCTAATGTAAATAAATATTTTTCAATATTTGTCACCATTTTCGGGTTCTAAGATGAATTTCCCATTTCATTTAAAAATTATTATCCAAAGTAGTTTTCAAACAAAAATGAATAAAATAGATACAAATAAATAAATAAAAAAAATAAAATGATGAAATTTGGTGAGTCTTATTTGTTTTCATCTTTTTTGATTGGAATATTCTATACCTAGGAAATTTCATTATATTTTTGCTTTTTTCTTCATTAATACTATGTTACTCAAAGTTGTTAATAAAAAAAAAGAGAAATTAGATAATATAATAAATTTTTATTTGAAAAAGAGGCGGTTAAGAACTGTCAACTATATTTTCGGAAAGCTATTTAAGGTGAATCACTATACATCTTATCTATCTGAATTTAATTATCTCAAGATTGCCCAACTTTTGTCACTGTTTGTGGTCCACGATGAATTTCCAATTGCATAGCAACTGATTTGCAAGCAGGTATTGCTTAAAAAGGCGATCTTAGCAGAAAAATTATGGTAAAAATAAATAATTTCCGGAACTACTCGGTAGAATAATAAATAATGAATTTTCCAGGTACACTTTTGAATAATTGTATAAATACTGGTTAATGTCATAGGCTTTATAACTTCCTGAAACTATTTTTTTCGTGGCTATATCTATACGCTATATAGAAAATAAATTGGAATCTAATTCTGAAAGAACTAGTAATCACGTCCCATATGATGCTGATACTATCTTAATAGCTTTGAATTAACAGTAACTAACCATTATCTCTGGCTGTATGTAGATTTAGTTCTATTTTAGACAAATGAAATTACTTAAATAATAACAAATGAGTATTTAACTTCAAAGCGATGGAGATTACGGAATGGACAGTTTCATTAGTATTCGATTCTGCTTTACACATGGAGATTACAAAAATAGTTACAATAGTTGAGAAACTTCAGTTAGAAGACAAATAAAATATAATTAATCTATACATAATTGTATTGTCGACATTGGAACATTTATCTCTTAGAAAAAGTTAAAATTAAAAAAATAAAATGTATAAAAATTAATGACCACTCTAAAGTAAGACACTAAGTAATGTTGTCATAGTATACCACTTTAGATACATTATGGAAAAAAAATAAGGTTTGATATCGAAAATCAGCGCATAAAACTAGGTTATCATATAGGTAGATATGCCATTTTTTAACACATCGAGCTCAATACTTCTTTGAAATGAAATTAACAAAATTTTAAAAATTCTCCAAATCGTACTTCCTAAAATTAATTACACGATATTTTTTAAAAATTATATCTGGAAGTTAATAATTTATTTGCTGCTATGACCACCTTTTTAAAAGAATACATGGCTAAAAATACATTGATATGCAATTGGAAGTTCTACCCGATCCCGAAAATGTTGAAATTTTTTTTTTTAAAACTTAAGTTATATTAATGAAATTGGGATTTTTATTAGGATTATGTGATTTTCTTGGAAAACCTTTTAAAAAGCGATATCTTGAGAATGTGTACTGACATTCAATCCTGAAACACATTCTATAATCTAAAAATAAGTAAATAAATAAAATAACATGTTTCAAGATAATATTTAATTAATTTATATTAACACTAATTCTTCACAATTCTTCGTCCATTCGGGTTCCGTCCGTTCCAAATAAAAGTAGTTTTGCAGATATATTTTTAAATTAATTATTTATAATTTATAGAAATAGTTATTATATTATTTATTACATATATTTATTATAAGTAGTGTGGTTCAAGAATTTGAATTGAATAAAAATTAACCAGCCTATAGCAGTTGAATACCTTTTTCACCTTATGAAAATACCATTGACCGTATATTTTATTGATTTTTTTTTGTTATAAACGCCTTTGGATGACAATGTTTAAAATTATACTAGCTTATAAATTAGGTATAAATATATATATTTTTTAATAATAAAATATTTGACAGATAAATTGAGGTATCTTTTTAAAATTTAAAAATCTACATACTTCTCAAAAATTAAGAATATACCGAAAAAATATTAATTGAAAAAAATATTGACTTTTTTACCTAATCACCTATAAATTATTCTAAGGTGTTTGTTGACAATTAATTTTCAAAATTAAATGAAATGTAGACATATTTATTAAATGAAAATAGAAATATATATATTATTTTAAATTAACAGTTTGGCACTAGATTATCATGCAATAAAATAATTTGTTCTATAAATAGTTACTATTTTTTGGATAGATCTTATTATAATACAGTACCAAAATTGTTATTTAATTGTCTAAATAAAAAAAAAATATTGTGTAACTTTTTTTTCTAAAACCTGGCATATTAACTGGCACATTTAGTGTTCTATAAAAAAAAAAAAAAGAAATTATATATGCTTAAATTATCTTGATTATTTTTTTTTATTTGAATTTGAATTATAAATTATATTATAAATGATAATTTATATTTACAATAATTGCATTACCTCCAACCTTTTTTGAGTTCCGTCATTCATGATGTAATTGGTGTCAATTTAGTGTTTAAAGTTAAGAGTCTGAGGCCGTAGAGATGGTTGAGCATGCTGAGCCACTAACCTAGCGTTCTCGTGCCAGAAATGATGCCATTTCGAATCCGGCCTGCATGGAGAGAAGTTGAACAAGCTGTATTGGATTGTTCCATTCTAAAATAAGAATTTTAATGTTTATTTAAATTATTTGAGTATAATTGAATATAATAGTAATTTTGGGCAGAATTTCAAAAACATGAAAATTATAAAGTTAAAATAAATAAAAAATATATAAGCAAATGCCTGTTTCTGCTTAGCATGTAAAGTTGGGTCCGGAAAGCCTCCGGGTATCATCGGTGAGCTAAAAGAATAATTGAGACTTAACATTCCAAAATCAGCCCACTTAATTAACAGTTTTGCTGCAAGATCATCAGGAGACAAAAAAACATCTTTCCAAAAATACTTAAAAAACATGTTATTTTATTATTCTTAGGAAAAAATCCTTTTACCCTCTGATAATCTAGAACTAAAACTGTATATTATATGCATTGAATTATAATTTTCTTTAGTTTGCTTATTTTTATTTTTTACTAAATTATAAATCTTGGATGCTTAGTTACTGTTGTCTTTAAAAATAGTATGTTGCTTTTATTTTACTAACAAAATAAAATTTATCGCTTAGAATTATACAGGCACAATAGATATTTATATATATTTTTTCGTTGGTATTTTTTATATCGACCAAGAAAAAAAATGAACTTAATCTTGGTAGAATCCGGAAACCGCCAAAACACGTGGCTTTTCTTTAAAGTACATTCCTATTTTTTTCTTATTTGGTACCAAAGACACGGGTCACGCAAGAATCCTTAGATTTTACATTACCATCCACGATTTTGTTACAAGAAAAAATCGTTTCAATTTCTACTCAAATGGTCTCTGCCTGAAGTTCAAAATGTTTTCCAAATAAGAGTTGTCCTTTCTGATCTTTAGCCCCCACAAAACTTAGGAAATCAAGTATTGATTCCTGTTTTAAAGCAAAGGGCAATCAGGAACTTAGGCCATTAATGTTTATCCTGTAGGACCGTTACAATGGTATCAGCGGCTTTTCCAGTTTCATCGTTTGGCAATTAAAAAGTTGAAATCTTGCAGCAGCCTTCATTAATTCAACTTCGCAGTTATGAAATTAATGACTATTAATTAGTATTCCCACTTTATTACGATCATCATTAATTTATTTTTGGACCTAAGGTATTTTAATTTCCGTTTACGGACCACTGAATCGGAGGGGAATATTAAAATTCATTCATTATTCAACTATTATTTTCAGAATAAAGTGAAACCTTAGTTTAAGGAATCTCAAGGTGCTTTGAAAAAAAATCATTCTAGCGGGAGATCCGTTGTATTGAGGTTCTAAAACTTATTTATTGATCTATATACAATGAATTTTAAATCTTTACTGCATATTTAGAATAATGTATATTGATATGAAAATATTTGTATAAACTTAACCAAGGGCGTAATCAGGATTAAAACTGAGGGAGGCGCAAGCTAGATTCAATTAGGTTGTATCATTTTAACACGGAAAGGTGAATAAAACCAAAATGTAAAAAAAATATATATGATTGATTTATAATTTATTAAAATTATTTACTTGAAAAAAATTAATTTTTATTAAATTAATAATTTGTTTCCAATTGTATGGGGGGGAGCTATCCCCCTCTGGGTACGCCCATGAACTTAGGTAATATGCTCTCATGCCTACATTCATAATGAACACCAATTATATTTGTCGAGCTATTACTGCTTGCATACTTTAACGCACTCCAATGATGTACAAAACTTATTACATTAGTAATATTGAAGTTGATCTGTTGACATGCTTTATATAGATAGCTGTAATATTTTATTATGAGAGAATATTCAATTCGTTATAGCGTGGTTTGCTTACATGCAGTATTCGTTAATTTTTTTTTATACACCCTACATGATTTTTCATAACATCTGAGCGAGATATGGTCAGAAAAATGTAAGAAAATATTAAATGATAAATTTAACTTAAGCGCAAAAAGAATAATATTCTTTTATGCATATTTATAATAATATTAATTATGGATTGGGATGTCAGAATAATTGCTGAAGGGAATTATCCAAATCAATTATATCTTTATTAATTAAAATTATTTGCGTCCTACAAAACTATTACTATTATTCAATTCCTTTCCAAAGGCCTTTCGTGTTTACCAGTTTACTTATTATATTTATTTATATTTATAATAAATATTTATTATGTGAAAATATATAATAGACCCTCACGTTAGATATATCAATATTGCCGACTACACTATACTTCTCAGAATAATGATTAAATAATATACAAAGCCGCAGCCTTGCTTGTAACGTTTCGCTCTGCTTGGATTTAACAAGGCCCCGTTTCATAATAAAGGAGAAATTAATATATTTTATTTATTTTTATTTACTCCCTTCGTGGTCATTTCTCACATACTGGGTCCACAACTACAGGTAACCAATCTATTCTATTGGTGGGGAATCATGTTTTCTTTTCATGAGACCACCACAGGATAGACAGAATCAACAAAGATGTGAAAGAGCTGCATGGAAGTATAATAATTACATGCACTTTAAACATTACTTCTGGGCTTTCCAAACTTCCTTGCATACCTATGCTTTTGGTACCCATGTTAATATGTCGAAAAGGCGATATGCACTATACAATAAAATAAATAACTTAACTAGATTGGGCAATTTGATCTGTTTTACGCCGTGATTCTTACCCGAACATTATGAACGCCCGGCAAAGAACAGACAAGATTAATGGGGCCTTGCTTTGTTTACAGGTAAGCAATCACCGGTCGGAACATAAAGCGTGCTCTAAAATCCGTTTTATTAACTATCTCAATTGTTAACGCAATTTCCTTAGCGAGATCCTAAATTTACAATTAAAAATTATTAATATTTTTCTCCTCAGTATAAGACATGGATAGCTGTGATACTGTTTACTATAACGTTTAGTACTGTTTAATAAATCAATTAGTAGTCATAGTCATGCTGGTAGTAATTTAAAATTTTGAGTAAGCTCTTGGAAATTCCTCAATTTTTTAATCCTTACAATTCGAAATCCTGAATTTTGTTTATAAATTTCACCAAGCTTTTCAGACAAATTGAATGGAATATTTATCTTTCTATTATTTTCTTTTACTAAATAGGTATTACATAAGACGGGTAAACTTCGCAGAGTTCATTTATATCGTGAAAATTCATTAGTGAGATGGAAGTGAAGTTGTTTGGTACTGAACTGTGTTTGACTCATAATACCGTAACATTGATTTCAAAATGATTCCTGTCGATTCTCTGAATTCTTGAAAAAGAATTTAATCCCGTAACTATCTTACATAAAACATTCATTAGAGTGCTCCCTTTAGTGAAGTTAAAAAAATTAAAAATTTCATTAATCGTGATGGACGAAAGAGCTATTGAGAATAGAAAAGAAACAGTTCCATCTGTCTATTTCATTTTGTCGTACCTATATCACTGAAGAATGATATATAGTTGATAAATTTCACGGAGCATCACATGACCGATCTTTATTAATCATTTCTCATCAGACCGTGATCTTCATTAGTATTTATTAATCAAACTTGTATGATGAGGTGTTCTCGCTTAAGATTTTTGACATGTAAAAATTTTACAGCTAAAGCTAATCAGTTTACTTTAAAATTAAAATTTTTAAACTCAGTCCAATAGAGTCACAAATCAACTTAAAAAAAAAAACTTATTGTGGGAAGATAGTCCGGGTGGTGGCCAATAAAGGTATCAAAATAGTTAAAGAAAAATGTTTATCGCTAACGTTTCGCCCAACTTTACAGGGCTTCGTCAGGGTTGTCCTTTGTACTACAATCAGACAGCCCTGCAAAGTGGGCCGAAACGTTGGTTAAGAATAAATAGTTTTCTTTTTACTATTTTGATACCTTCATGGAATATCTTCCTACATTCTACTTCATACGGTCAACTATCTTTTTCCTATATGGAAAAAAAACTTATTGTTTGCAAATATTACACAATAGACAAAATGGACCTACGATAGACAAAATTCACAACTATATAGACATGCTAAAACATCTTTAAAAAAGTGTTTCCTTTCTCTGGACTCCAGGGCACTCAGGAATAGCTGGAAATGAGGCAGCGAATAAAGCTGCTAAAGAGGCTGCTACAATGAACGTTCCACCACTCCAAATTTACGAGCCGAAAGACATAAATGCATTTTGAAGGAACAGAATCCGAAAAAGTTGGGATTCAACGTGGGCTGACGTACCACTCACCAATAAATGTTAAAAAAAACACAAAAGTGGACAAGTGCCATAAGGGGAAACAGAAGAGAAGAAGTGGTTGTTGCAAGAGTAATAATAGGACATTCCAAATTAACACACCTCCACTTAATCACAAAAGTGGACTAACCTATATGCCAAACCTGTCAGTCCCCATTATCGATAAAGCATATAATTGAAGAATGCTCATCATTTCGCCAAGCCTTCGAAAATAATCATATTCCTCGTTCAAGAGAATTTGTCCTTAAAGACTCAGCAGAATCCATAGATAAAATAATAAAATTTCTGAAAGAAACTCAACTTTATACTATAATATAATCCACCAATATCGACCAGTGTAAAAAGAAAATAGTCTACATTCAACTATCAAATGTCAAAGACAAGAAGATAAATAAAGTAAAAAGGGTGTAATAACCTAGATGTTGATCGCCCTGAATAAAAATATAATATAATCTAATCTTAGTCGGTTACGTGATGTTGGAAAACAAATCTCCACTACCACATTTTTCAAATAAAAGTTTATTTACCTTTAAAAGGATTACGAAAGTATCTTGCCTGTTTTGTGTGTAGGTTTTAAAACGTGATTGCGGTAGTTGTTTACAAAATAATGAGAATAACAGTTTTTATAAGTATTAATTAAAATATTAAGAATAATGTTTTTTTGAAGAATCTTTTATATGATTGGAAATACTGTTTACTTATTGAGAATGTTTTCAATTTCCTCCATGGCTTCCGTCTGACCCTAACAGAGTTTAAGGATCAGTGAAGAGACTGAATGGCGGGTTGATTCAGAAAGATCTAAATCAGTTCGTGAAGAATGCAGGGCAGGCGACCATCTCCAATACTTTTTAATAACGTTCAGCTGTATGTATATATATAAACATTTACATTTGAATGATATACACATATATAAACGCCCTCACATACACACACCTTTATACTCAATTAAGAGTAAATTCATATGGTAACCTGTCCATACTTGTGTTATCAATAAACAACAGCAAATTAAATGTTGCTTGGATTTGCAACGAACTTAAATTGATTTAAATCACTTACTAATATTATTGAAGTGCTCACTTAACTGGAAGGACTGCGGATAATTAACCGAAATATAATTCAAATTAATTCCGAAAATGTATAAATTCAAAAAATTAATTTAAATAATAAATGTGTTATCAATATATTTTGTTTGTATAGAAAGATTGCCAATGTACCAAATATGTTTTAGGTGTAGTGATTTAGCGTAGATAATTTCATACATTAAACAATTTTTAAGTATCCTTCGAATCATATAAAAACTGTTTGAAGTTATTTTAATTTTAGAGAGGTTATTGTAAAAATAAATTATTATTATAAACTGAGTTTCTTTACCATTTTTAACATATAATTAACTCTAGCATTCATTATATTTGGCTCAATCAATCGGAAGAAATTTTATGCTTGCTTTGGCTGTCCTTTTATTTCTAAATATTATTTAAAGGGTTACTATTTATTGATTGATTATTATTTTTATTTTATTTATTATTAAAACCGAATAAATATAAAAATGCAGTTAAATAATATATCAATTACCAATATGTACAAAAAATATCAGTATACTAAATATATTTCAGGTATGAATATTTAGAGATAATGATTCCAAATATTGATCAATGTTAACAAGGCATATAAACTTTTTATAAATTTTTAAAAAATTAAATTTTCGTACTTTATTTATCGTTACAATTATGTTTGTCTACTCATGTTTCTAAATATAATGGTTATTTCTAGCATTATAATTACTTTAATTAATCAAGAGAAATTTTATATTTAATTTGCTTCTTTTTTTTCTGATCATTATTTTAGACAATTAATAATGAACAGTGAAGTGATGATTTTTTTTTTTTTTTGATAATTTAGTCGGTTTCGGTTATTGTTTCCCTCTCTTAAAAAATAGGGTACACGATAATAAAAAAACTTTTTCAGACATTGTTCTATTATTCAGAGATGGTTACCCGTATGAAAAATCGTCGCTGAGTTTAAAGTTTGCAAGAGTGTAATCCTAAATATCTTGAATCTTGAAGTGAATGGCCGGTTGGTTAGTTGTTCGCCAAGTCATTTGTCTCAGCTATCTTGAAAGTTATGAAATGTATACATTCTTTAGGTTCCTCCCCAGGTTTTTAAGGTTAAACTAGTGAAAACTCAGTTTAAAGTGGTTAGGGATTTCTCCGTTCGTGAAATCCTAAAAAAAAAAGTAGTCGCTTTATGAAAATAAAATTTAATGTTATCCTTATCATTTATTATGAAGCTAACAAGGAGGTTAATGTGTTTAGGTTCTGTGTATGCATCATAACCTGCTCGCTTTTAGGTATGTAACGACTTGACGAAATTGATGGCTCAAATTATTCAACGAGTTCCTCTGATTTTTTAAAAACAATTACTGCTCATAATAAGGCTTAATTATTCTATTAAATGTATTTAGTCTAGCTGTCTGTTGCTTTTTTACGATTTTTAAATGAATGGCTTTGTTGATTTTTTTAGTTTGGTTGTTCATATTACGAACGAAGCCACTCTTCCATTATGTACAAGAGCCCAAGAGGAGAAAAACAACAGTTATTTTACACCAATTATTGATTACTCTAATGAAAACTATGTATAATTACTAGTCTAAATTGATGATTCTGCCATTGAATGATATCAACATTTTTTTTGTTAACCATTGGTATACACAATCAAATAGAAGATCTATATTTGGTTCTACTGTTAATCAGATTGCGTGTGGACATAATCAGGTAAAAAGTAATTTAAATACTATAAATTACGATAGTTTGAAACCAGGAAATGAAATTACAATTTTAATTAGTAAGTTCAACTACTTGATCCATTGTAAATGTAATAATGGTCTGAAGTTGCAATTATAAGTTTAAACAGAGTTATTGCAATTACATTCGACTGCAATTACTGTTTGTCCAACACTGTGTGATATCATAACGTGAGAAATGCTGGATACCATCTGGGAAATTAACATATTCTTAGGGGAATGTAATAACATTTCTATCACCAATGTTTGTTTGATTTGCTTTGCTTTCTTTCTTGAATTGTTGTATGTGAGTTTTTAATTTTAATCCCGATGAACCACCATTGAAAATCAACACTATGTATCTGTGCATGTCATCATATTAAAAACTCCTTAATGCCGTTCTTCCAAACATAATACAGTCTATTAATACATTTTCAGAAGAGTTTTGAACTTCATTTGGGTTTTGTATGTTGAACGACCTCTATACCAAACTTAATTAACATTTTTATTTAAGTGTCTTATTAAATGTATCTTTTAATAAACTTATCAATATAAATAATAAATGTATTCTTCGAACACACTGTTGTTTAAAATTTGATCAAAATAGGCAACGAGCATATTATAACTTTAGAAGAAATAAATAAAACAAAGCTATTTGCAATAACATATGAATATATACGAGATATTTCAATAGGTTAATTTTTTAACCAGCTCCATTATTCTATGTAACAATTTTCATAATCTCAATTTAAGAAAAACGTTATGATTAATCGCTATTTCTTTAATCTGCATGTTTAAATATCATTAAAAAGTGAACCATTTTTGAACGTTCTTGGCTGTAATATTAGAAAATAATTCTTCGAAGTCAATAATTAATTAATTTTTAATCGATTACTATTCAATAGAGGTTAGTGTTAGAGTTAGAGAAGGATCTTATATTATATTTTTTCTTAATTTATTTATTAATAAGTATAGATTTATCCGGTAAAGAATTTGAATAAACTATTCTGATAGTAATACTACTAACATTACTTTTATGATTGATAAAATTAAATGAGTTATGTTTTTTTATTATCTCTTTTTATTTTATTTAATTCAAAAAGTATTACAAAACAAAAATCATATTTAGCTAAGTTTGTTTTGCTATTGAAGATAAGTAAAGGACGTATTTTAGAAAATTTAATATATCATATTTTTTTCGACTCAAATTAATAAAGTTTAAATTAAGTTTAAGTCCAAATTAATAAGATGTAATTATAAATAATGATGCTACTCATCCATTATATAATGGATACTCTTTCTATTTTGTGGTATAATTAATATATTAGTTTTTTTAAAAAATAAACAGGAATGTAATTAGTCCTGCAAAAGTCCATGAAGCACATTTATAGTTCAGCAGTGTGTTCTAACAATCTGATGGCTTTCTGAAGTAATACCGTGTACTCTTTTCAAGGTTGTATTGTACCTAGAAGCATATATCTAGCCACAGCCTCCACTCTGACAAAGTCCATTAATTTCCTGTACATGTATAATTTAGAGTGCCAAGAGCATAGGAAAACCTTTATCTTCTTGCCAGTCCTCTCTAGACTAATGTTTGTACAATCAAATTCCTTTTAACAGACAACCCTCTATAGCAGACCCCTCTTAACGGACAATCTTATTATTGTTCTGACCATCAAGTTTCAAATTTAATGAATTTGAATCCCTCCTCCATCGATCCATAAGGGACAAATGAAGTCCAATTTTTATTAGGATCTTCCGTAAGATCCAGAGAATATTTTGAAATGATTTTATCCCAAAATAACTGACGAAATTGTAATAAATGTATGTCGTCTGTCTTTTTTTTATTTATCGATTCAACCGAATTTTCAATGGGATATTCAATGGTCCAAATCTATAAGCAATATCCCGTGAATATTTTGAAACGGCTCAAGTTAAAATAAACATTATGAGTATTCTGGAATTTTTATTCGTTCCATATCGTTATCGCTTGCGGTAAGTTCGTGACTGTACGCAATAGAAATAAATAGCTATGCAATAAATTTGCAATATTGGCAAATAAAAACATCAAAATAAAAAAAAAACTAGTTAAGAAAAAAAATTTACGTAAGTAATCCTATCCGTCCTAAATGACTAAATATTATATCATCCGCTTACCAACTTAAATGCATTGGTAGGTTGCGAATGAAGTTGTAAATAAGTAAATACTTTTTTTTTTTTTGCCGAATTACAAATTAATGAAAATTTAAATAAAATTAAATTTATGTGTTACATATTTTATATAAACATATATGTAGTTATTTAATTATATATTATATAATTGTCAAATTTCTGTGAAAGTATCTGTTATTTATAAATTATATTTCACATTCAAATAAATAAAAAGAAAATTAACACATTTTTTTTGAGTTTATAAATAAATAGGTAAATCTTTTATTATAAGTAATTAAATATTTAACTCCAACAATTCATGAATTTCCATAAAGTATTTTATTTTATTTTGAATTTTCCCTTCATTTTATCAAAAACTCCATCTGAAGCTACGATACTTGATTATTTTGCTTGAAAACTTGGGAAAACTGTTTTCTTTGTATGAGTGCCGGGTCACGTGGAGATGGCTGAAAATGAACTCGCGGACATTGTAGCTAAACACTTGCTCTCCCAGGTCAGGGCGCGGGCATTCTGACACCTCAAAAAATAAGTCTTCCGATGAAAAATGAAATATCATCTAGTTGGCAAGCCATGTGGAATGAAAGCCAGCCAAGCAAATTAAAAACTATTAAATACACCATTAAACCATGGAACACATCAAACCGTTCTAATCGCAGGGAGGAGGTAGCTATAGCCAGATTGAGAATAGGTCGTACAAGTTTAACTCATAAATATCTGATCAGTAAGCAGCCACCTCTAAAATATCAATACTGCAACAGTGTATTCCCGATCAGTCACATATTTGAGGAATGTTATTTCTATTCCACGAACTTAGATTGGGAGTAGAACCGAGTGTATCGGATGCTCTGAATGATGACCAGAAGAACGTGGAAATGGTTTTGGTTTTCTTAAAAAAGAATGGCCTTTTGAATAAGATTTTTTTTTTTAAATTATTTATTTATTGTAATTTACAACTGTACAAAATGAATAAGATTTAAACCAGGAAATCTGTTATACGTTATAAAAAATTCTAAAAGAAGTAATTATTTAAAGTGAAATAGAATTATAAATATAAATGAAATAGAATTAGAAAGCGTGAAACATGGGCGTTGATAACCTCAGGGTTTTACGCCCTAAAGCCCCAGACAACAATAACAACAACAACTTGATTATTTTATTGCATTTTTTCTTTCTTTTAATATTTACTATTCTTAATGGACACCTTTGTATAATCCGTATATTTGTTATATAGTAGTTTAATTATAATTGCAATTAATTATAAAATTCTAATACACTTGGAGTGTTAAATTAAAAAAAATATCAATTAAAATGCTGATCTAGTTATTATTATTCAAGTCATTATTTGCATTGCATTTTGTATGATAATTAGTTGATACCTCATTATCCTTCAAGACTGTTTATCCGACTTGAACTAATGATATTAATTTAAGCTCCAAATTTACTAAGCTTTTGTTCTCCTAGTTAGTTGTTTCAATCAAATGGGATGCCATTATGTAGTATATGAACAACTTGCAAATTTGTAAAGTCTATGCAATTATATCCCGGTAAATGTTTAATTACTATATAAAGAAAAATTATTTTAAGAATGGTAGGGAACAATTGAAACCCAAACAAACAATTAAATTGAATAATACAATTCTACCTTTAAAGTAATTGTTAAATGTTCTAATGTTCAAGATAATGATAAAGCTACGCTAAAGATTGTGTTGGCTTAAAAAGTTGTATATGTGATTAGTGAGCTATTCGCAATTCCTTACTTTTTTTTATTGTGATAAAGTTAATTTATGCATTTAAGAATAATAATTCAAGCTGCCAAAATGAAGTTTGGTCATTTTGAACTTATGTCAAAACTTCAGCCACTACTTCTAAAACTTCAAAACTTATTTTTCTTGAGTTCAATGCCAGAAGAGTGATCCACAAAGAGTTTTACAGACCTTCACAGTTGATTTTTTCATGAGTCCTCCCAGTGATCAAAGACAATTATGTTCTACACTGTGATTATGCGTCTTTTCATACTTCGCTTGCCACCGACGAAATTTTATCTAAGTTGAACGTTGTAACACTGCCGTAGCCATCATACAGCTCCGATTTAACTCCCAGTGACTCCGTTTTTTTTTTATTTTCCGAATCAAAGAGACTAGGAAAGAAAGCGATTAGACGCCATTCCAGTGGTCTAGGCAGCTTCGATGAAGTCCCTTAAAGCGTTCCGTCCGAAGAGTCCTAGAGAGCCCATTGAAAATGAAAAAAGCTCTGGCAGTGGTATGTTCACGTTCCATGTTCAGTTTTTGAAAAATTGTTGGTTCTGATACCAGTTTTGAAACTTGAAAAATGTTTTTGAAAAGTGAAAAAAATAAAAATCAGTACCACCTTTGCCTTACTCACTGAGCTCTCCCGTTCTCCCATATATATATTTTGGTGTTCTTATTTACTGCAAGTGGCAAGAATATTCTTTCAAATTCCTTTTTATTATGTTTATTTATAATTTTCTTTGACTTTCCTCAAGGGTAAGACAAAAGAAAGTGTGACCTTTATTAAAGTCTTCTTCGTCGTGGGCGTTGGTAATGATTCTTGTTTTATCCTTCAAATCTTCACTGAATCGTATATCCTCAGACATCTATAAATACCTGTGGCTTCTCTTTGAGGGATGCTAAAATATTAAACAAATACGCTAATAATTTTAAACATGGACTAATGAATGAGTTATGCAGTGCTTTTCCTGTTTATGTTGTGAATCATAAATAATGAGGCAAACAGTATTCATTTTCCATTTATGACTTGATCATTTTATTAGTATCTTTTACGATGTAAATATCATGAGTCGACAAATTAATTAATTGTATTGAAACGAGAAAAAAAATGCACAAATTATGAATAATTGATATTTTAGTAAGTAATAATGGGAACACGTTCCTAATTAAAAAGTAATTTATCAAAACGTCATCGGGCTAGAATTTTCCTCTCTCTTAACCTTTTGAATAGGGTTATTATCATTAATGATTTTTCTTGAGGTATTTAACATTTGTTACGTATAATTTGTAAAAAGTTAATTTTGTTTTTTACTTTTATTTGTGATCAGAAAAAGTATATTATGGAAATTGTTATTATTTGTTTTAATTTATTAAGAATATGAAATACAATAATGTTTTATATATTAGAAATTTAAATATCACCTATTTTTAAAAAAGTAGCTGCTACTGTTACTTTAATTAACACTATAATAAATTATTCACATTTATTTATCAAAACTTTTTACAAGTTGTAACTTAGAAATAAAACATTGAATTGTTTAAAATAATTGTGAGAGTCTTATAGATTTCAGAGGAGTGTGCTAAAACTTGTCAATTTTTAGAAATATGACCCAGCGCCATGAAAATAAAAAAAAAATTATAAGAAGCATCGAGAAAGCACCTATTTGCTTAATTTCGTATTGACCTATTCTCGCCGCACATGGCACAATCTCCCTTAATTTTACTTTATTGTCCAAAGAAATTTGTCTCATCGTTGGTATTGAATTAAATGCTATATGGTTCATTTCAGTACCATCTAGTCGATATTTTTATAGGTATAGTATGCATTTTCATCTTATTTGGATGATTTTTGATAACGACCAACATTTTCCTTACTACAAAACGTTCTTTTTCTTCTTTATTATAGTCCTTTTTCAGAAATACAAGCCCTTTATATCAGTTATTTATTCTTCTTACGTTTAAACAACGTTCCGGGCTTTTTACCCACTATTCAGTTCTTCTAAAATAATAATATTGTTCAATCAACAGTATTTTAGAACATATTTTACAAAGATTTGTATAGATAACATAAAAATTAATTACAAGTAATATGTTTTACTTTTTGCACATCTAGTTAAATATTTTAGGATAAATTTCATTGTAGTTACTCTTATTTCTTTCTTTTTTGGTAAGCCATAACACATTAAATAACCATGAATTAAATTTTAAAGAAATAAGAATTTTAAACGATCTGTATGATATAGTGAATTTAAATTGATATAGGAGCAATGAATTTGAAAAAAAATAGAATTTAGTCATGAAAGAAGGTATAATATTTTTATTTCTCATGGTGTGCATAGATGATAAATCCTTTCCGAAAGTAGACGGTTTCAGAATAACCTCAATAAATGATCTCTCTGTCAAGAATATTGAAATTTTTTAACATCTCTACAATTCTCAGGTTAAGGTTGTACAATGTCATGATAAAGTCTGATACACAATTCTACAATGCCTAATACACGGCTGCGAAAATTGGGCTCCAACAGTAGAATCGGTAGATTTCAAAGGAGAATCCTGCATACAAATACAGGATTAATCTGGGATTAGAGTTTTAACACATAGTGGAAAATAACAAAGAGTAAACTGCTTACAGAGACTGATCAGTAAATATCTCATGAAATGAAAGAAAGGAGATTAAGATGGCAGGAAGACAGTGGCTTGAAGTGATCCATCAAGGCTCCTCTACACAACAATGAATGGGACTGTAGTCGGCACGAGACCACGTGTGAGGCTAAAAAGCAGATGGATAGACATAATCAACAAAGAAGCAAATGAGCTGCATGCAACAAACTCGAAGGCTGTAGCCCAAGATATACAGGCATGGAGAAAGATAGTTCGGACAGCCCAAGATCTACAAGATCAGTAGAGCCTACCGAAAAAATATATTTTATTTTAATTTTTAATTCAAACAAAATTATTTGGCAGCATTGTAAGTACACTCCAGGAAATTCTTTTCGTTTGAATTAGATTTGTCGTGAATGTTTTATTTAAATATTTATATATTTTTTTCAATCGTCATTTTGCTTTAACTATACATCCATAATTTTTTTTTATAACTGGAATACTAGTGGTTTATTTCAAAACATGTATAAAGAATTATTTCTTAAAACATTTTTTTTTAAAAAGATGTACATAACCATTATTTCTTTGACAGTCTCCGTTGAAGAAGAATCATGAAATGATTATCAAAATGGAAAGTTTTAAAGAATAATTAAATATTCATGTATTGTTATTTAATGCTAATATCTTATATTTATTTAATATTTTTCTTATATCTCCTATTTTACTTGTCAATGATTTCGACCTCGTATTGGTATAAAAATATCCAATCCTCGCTCCAGTATGGTCAACAAGGGTTTATCGACATATGTTGGGCTGAGGGGAAGGGAATCCATATTTAACGAGGATGAAAATTGGAATTCCCTCTAGGCCTGCACACGGGCGTCACGCGTCACTTGCTATCTGATGAAGGATGGAAAATGTTCTTCGTACCATAAAGCTACCATTTTGGTTCCTATCACTGACTCACTCTTTGTTCTTTCCTCTTTTTTTGTTTGCCAAGCTAATGTTTGTATCGTGGTTCTGATTCCACTTTGATAAGGGGGAAATAGTTGACAATTTGTCGGAGTCAAACTTGGTGTGTT
Organism: Halyomorpha halys; assembly: GCF_000696795.3. Taxonomy (NCBI): domain Eukaryota; kingdom Metazoa; phylum Arthropoda; class Insecta; order Hemiptera; family Pentatomidae; genus Halyomorpha; species Halyomorpha halys. The sequence continues at coordinate 178,344 of NW_027112641.1, read as the reverse complement.
TTCCTCTGGCAGGCTAAATTTCCCTGAGGTTGCGGTGTTTGTTTTACTTCGCCCTTCTCTCAAAGCCGTTAGGCCCCCGGTCGTCAGTAAACTTTTCAGTGTGACACTTTCTACGGTAAATCCTTTAAACTGTCACCCCTCCTTTAAACTAACGGCCGTTGTCATCAAAGCTGGGTCGGTCAACTACCTATGTACACTTAATCAAGGAAAAGGGAATATACATCAGACATGAAAACACCACAGTTGAAGTTGTAAAGGAGCTCCTAGATCAATTTTTATAGTTTTTTAGTACTTTATATTAACTCGTGGTTTTATTACTAAGTTTAACAAGCCTCTCACAATTAAAGCAATAAATTAAAAAAAAAATAGATGCCAAATTCTTTGTTACTCAAAACATTTCAACATGCTAGAATCAGTTAATACCTTAAATACAAAATGAATGTTGAAGAGTGAATCTGCTGGCTTTTAATACCAGTGACGCCAGAGAAGCGCTGGGATCTCAAGGATACCCTGCTTTGCCTTCCACATGAGAGCTGTAAAGATTAGTTCAGGGTTCCAAAAACTGAATGTAAATATTGCACAAATATGTGAATTTATATTTATTTTTACTTAAATTTAATTTTCTTTATGTTGTAAATAAGTTCTTTAATTCAGTTTTTATTTTTGTTATTTTTTGTGATATATTCTAGTATTATAATTTATTAACAGAGTATTTCTAGGACAACAAAAAGAAAAAAAATAATAGATTTTTCTGTGCATTTCTTATACATTCTCCTACTGTTTTCTAATATATTATATGTTGGTTGTAAAAGTATAAATTTGTTGAAGGGCTTTTCTTATACGAATAGAAAAGTATTTAATTAATTGAAAGAAATTCAGTCTTAGTGATATTTAAATCTAAAATTACGTGATAATCATGATAAAATTAGATATATCTCAGATTTAACATTAGATCTTTATCATGATTTTACCTTGACATAAATACGTAAGAGTATATATTTAATATTAAAGAAAATAATGATCAAGTAATATTCAGTATATATTTTAAGTACTGATGAAAAACCATCAAAACATTTAGAATTTTTAATTTAAAAAATATTAACAAGAATGTTAATTTTCAGGGTCCGGTATAACCCTTAGTCAGGTATTATTGTTTATCTGTTGAATAATTATTATTCAGGTTGATGTTTACCTTTAAAATTGTTGGTTGTTAAAAACAATGTAACGTTTCAAAATTTTATCAAAATCGCATTAAAAAAAACTATTTATTTTTGATCGGTACTTACTAGTAGTATGTAAATACCTTCACAATTCAGAAAACACCTTCTTACGCCTATCTATGGATATCTTGTTTTAAAGTGGTGCCAAGTAGATTTCCATTAACGTTATGAAAGATATAACTAAAGGTTCTCTCTTTTAGGAAAATTATTATTATTCTTGATGATTATGAACTTCATCATAAAAAATAGGTTCATAGGAAAATACTCAAATATATTTAAAACTACGTGATGAATGATAATGATAAGTAAAATAGAATCTTTAACGTTTAATTAAAAAATAAAATATGTACTGAGATAAAAAATGATAAAAATAAATAATGAAATTATAATATATCCAGGGTATATTTTAAGTACTTAAAAAATAACCTCATACGTAATGGTGTTGGTAAAAAAAAACAACAACATGACCTTGAGTGAAATGAAAAGTCCTAATCTACTTGTAAATTTTGACGGTCAAAAAAAACCTTGATATTACTTTTTATGTTATTTATTTTTTTTAAAGGATTTAAAGCACATTTTAATATGTAAAAAATAATTAGGTTAAGTTACTACAGGTTCTGAGCTGAGCATCAGTATATCTTGCTATGTAATGATCTCTGTACACATTAACGTGTTTAAGTTAGTAGGTTGTCAGTTGGAACAGAAACACCCACCTCATATCCTCGGCAGCTAACACACTGAGAATCCGTCGTTTGCATAATGATATCTCGCTTTGATCCAGGACATTCACTGAGTGGTAACGCTACCATGAGAAAACTAGATGGGCATAATAATAGACTAATGCGAATCTGACCATCACAAAAGAGCTGGATGTGAGATCTCTTGTCCAATATATCAACCCATGCAAATTGATAAATAAAGAAATCAATGAATTTTTAAATGTTTGCCTCAGTGTCATAAATCAATAAAGAAATAGTTTGCCTATTAAATGTTTCCACTTTTTTTTTTTTGCTAAGCTCGTGATTTCGCGAAAAAAAATTTGAGAAATTTCAAAGGTTATCATTGACATTCGATTGGTATATAATAATCATTAAATACGTGCAAAACAAAGGTGGTATGCAATAATATAAAAAAATTCTTAAAATATTTAAATTTGTTTTTTCTTAGATCCTAGGGTGTCACGCCGTTTTTCAATTTCAGGCGTTTTTTAAAAGCTCGATTTAACTATCATAAAGTCTCTTCTCCCCGTTTTCAGCGAATATTTCAAAAGTAATATAGGACCGTTGGCCCCTGGGGGTCTGGGGGTAAGGCGGGTCCGACCGAGAAAAATTGCCTTTTTTTATGTTATGATCTCCTCTTGTGAGATTATCACATGTCGTTCATCGACCAACCTACTAGCTATAGTTCTCTATTTGAAAAGTCAGATAAGTAAGGCAATCACGGAGGGCGAGAGTGGAGGAGTTTGCGTCGTTTTTGAATTTCAGCAAGCAAGCAAGGACTAATTCCTATGATAGGTGTCTAATATTATACAATCTTGTATCACCAGAGAAAGTTTTATTGTGATTGGTGATTCCACTTTCCTTCTGAGTGTAAAATAAAATAGTTCAGTCAATATAAACTATTCGGGGATATTTACTGTACATTTTTTGAAATCTTCAAAATTTAATATTGTTAGTTCTTATTTATTTTTTAAAATCTTTTAATAGGATAACGGTGTCTGGACATCAACCTAACAGTAATAGATCTGAGTGCATTAGGCTACTATTAAAACTTGCATTACCTTATGCAGCTGGACCATAGCCCAATAGTGTACTGATTAACATGCCGGTTATTCCTTAAACGTATTTTTCTTTCTTTGGTTTGATTTTTAGGTTGATAAAAATAAAATAAAATTATTTTTTTCATTTTAATAAACAAACTAATGAACGGTAACAATCCTGAAGAAGAAAAAAAGTTTAATATTATTACTCTCATCTCAGTTTAAAAATTAAGCATTTATTTATTTATATCAAGTAAGCAGTGCTGATAATATTTTTTGAAACGTACAAAATCATTTTGATTTATTCTTTTTAATTTTTAAAATTATTTTTTTCTTGTAAGCTCACATGAATAATTCTAGTTTTGGCTTAAAATAAATTGAAAAGTATATTAGAAATAATTGTGCGACTGAAACATCATAGAAACCTAAAATATGATTTTTGAAATGTATGTTTAAATATTTTTATTGAACTTATCACATTATTTGTGGAATTATTTCCGTAGAGGCTCCATGTTATTAATATAAAGTTTGTTATTTATTCAATGTATTATCATTACAATTTATTTTTTATGATACAAAATTATGAAAATTAAAAAAATTAAAAATTACTTAGACGAGAAAAATGTAGATTATGCTGGAGGTTTTCTGATGAATACCGATTAGCTGTTTTTATAACTGACTCAATCATTGGAGTTGAGTTGTACGTTGTAATCAATTGTATTCTACGTCAAGGCTGTATCTCTTGTCAATTATTCTTGCTGTTGCAACCTGCTTATTGTTAATGTAATTCAATATTTTTTCTGTCTAATCCTTTTTTTCTCAAGTCTTAGCTAACTGAACTCATAAATATACTGCCTGTTATTATTTTAATAAGCCTGGATTGCGTAATTTAATTGTTTAGAACCATGAATTATTGAATTTAGAAATAAATTCTCAAATGTTAAAATAAAAACAGTGTTATGTAAGTACGTAGCCACTGTGATGAGGTAGGTTTTAATATTTGGAACTCTCATTTGAGGGAATCAAAATGGGCGGTCAATTTGTTAACAGGTATTTTAATTTTGAAATGTCTTGGTTTAAAATTTCTTTTTTTTTTACTGATTTTTATTAATTAAAATCTCTCAGGTTATGTCCAAACTCCAAGGTTGTTTACAAACAGACAATAGATATTCTTTTGTTTTGTAGATCTATATATGATTAAGATTGGTGTATTTTAAATTTTATATTTCCAGCTTTGAGATAATAATATTTCGATAAACAACAAAATTTGTCTGATAGGGAATTATTTGAGAAAATAAGAAAAGAAAAAACAACAATTCAATGTATTTATTTGTTTGTTCTGATTTACCAGATCTTTGAAATAAGTGTTGTTATTTTTTGCCATCATAAGATTATCGAAAAACATTGTATGAAGACCGTGATTCATAAATAATTTTGCTCTTTTACTATTGAATGTAGGATATGAAAAAAACAAACTATATTGTGCTTTGAATTTAAATTTTTTACTGGCATTATACGGTTTAGATAACAAGAAACAAATTTTGTTCCGCATTTACCTGTTTGATTTTCACAGGTTAAAATAAAAGAAAACTAAAAAAAAATGTTTTCAATATAATATTCATTTATTATTAAGTACGATAATCTACCTGAGAATTGGGCAAAAGCTATTGTAGTAAACGATCACATTCATGCCAAAATTATAAAATAAATAAAATTAATAATAATAAAGTATAAAAAATCTGACGATAACAAAACTTAGGAGGATACATCAGGCAGACGAAGGAAGAAAATATGAGTCTGTCTGAACGGAGAAAGATATAGGAAAAGACTGAAGAAAATCAATGTTCTTGTGGGAAGGAGCAATTCGAAAAAGGTGATCGCTTGGACAGAAGAAAGAAAACAAAGGCACACAAAGATGATGAGGGAAAAACGGAAGAAAAGGAAACACAAAAACAAGAGAGAAGCCAAAAGTAAAGATATTCGCGTGGCCTCCAAAGCTTTTCCGTGGAAAGAAAGTAATAATAAAACATTTTTTTACTATTTAAAATACATTTTATTTATTGATAGATATTACAATCTGCCACACAGTTGTGGGCAATAGGTAATAGTGATAGATAGTAATAGATCTCATACATACTAAAATAAAATAAAATAAATAAATGAATGAAAAAATCAAAAAAAAAATCTCTCTTAAAATATATACAAACAGAAGAATAAACAAAATGAACATAATCAAACTATGTGCATGAAAAAAAAATTAATATTAAATAATATAATCTCTGGTCACATTTACACTCTTATATACAATATTTACACAATCGACCTAAGGATCCCTGAGCCGTGTGAGAGCTAGAGAGTTCAAAAGATACCTCTCGTCGTATCACACCAATTGTCCATTTTTATTTTAAGTTATTTTGCCACTGCCATTTCAACCTTCTCGGTGGGCTGTAGGGATGGGTGGAACTAGATAAGGTTTGAACCAAAGGATTAGGATGGTTGGAAAGGTTTATGGAATTTTGAGAATTTGGTTGGTATGAGGTCATGGTAAAAAGGGATATGTACATGTTGTAGTGTTCTGTTGGAAACGTAATAGAGTGCATTAACTATGGCTCTAAGGATTTTGGATTGAAAGGATTGTATACGTTTGATGTTCGACGGTTTAGCTGTTCCCCAAAGTTCAAGTCCGTAGGTCCAGATAGGTCGGAGTATAGTCTTATAAATTAATACCATAGTTTGTTTTCTAGTGAGAGATGAGAGGTCCGTCTGAGCACTCGGTATAGTTTGCTGAATCGTCTGTTGAGTTCTTGTCTTTTAAGTCTAGTATTTTGGTTCCAGGTGAGTCTTTTGTCTAAAATGAATAAAAAAACATCAATATTAAAAATGAATAATAATAAAATTTCAAAATGTACTTAAACCGAAAGATATAAATCAACATATATATATTTTTATGACTATCCTCCTAAAAGTACCCCAATTTAATAACAAAAAACATTGATGGCTGGAAAGGAACGATTGTGGGGCGGAAGGACGTGTTAAATCCGGCTTAAAGTTGGCAGAATGGATCCTGTTCTTACCAGTACCAGTTTCTTTTTTATCATGAACAGTGATCATGAGTACCCTAATCATCAGTAGTCTTTTTCATGAATTTCAAGATCCTGTGAACCATTTAATTTCTTTTTTTTTCGCTTAGTCGGGAAGTGAATATAATAACCACTCGTGTTTTCAATTAGCCATTACTATCCGTGGTTTCGATAAGTCCTGTTTTGCATATCCGCAATGTAATTGCGTAATTAGAGACGCATCGGACCTGTAGCCTCTAGCTTAAACAGTCCTAGGTTGATTTGTAACAGCTTTATTTGCCTCCTGTATGCAAATGTGTCGTGTCCTCCTGTATCCACTGCCGGCTAATCGCGTATCCTATTTACCGCATTAAATTCTCATTGTAATACGTTACGTTCTTTGCGATTGGTAGTTGAAGAAGTAACGCTCGGCGTATAAAAGAGTGAATTATGCAAACGACTGATGCACACTACGTCCGCTGTTGAGGATGTTAAGTGGATCTGATGGGCGACGATCTAATTAATGAGCACCAAGACAATTACTTAGCAGAAGATGTCAAGTTTTATAATTTTTTTATTTTTTTTAACACTCAAGGATGTATATATTAAACTTCTTCTTTACCGTGATCCTTGAATACCAAATCCTTGAGCAAAGCTTAATTTACTAGAGCCCAAGAAGAAAAAAAAGTTATTCCACACCAATTTATATTATTTTAATAAAAATTACATACAGTTAAGAAACTAAATCAATGACTTTACTAGTCATGGATAGGAGCTGTAAAAAATAGTGGCTGTTCCAGAAGATACATGAAATTCGTTCAAATATTTTTCAAACGTCAAGAAATCATCATTTTGTAAATTAATTTTGCCAAAATGAAAACTACTACTCCTACAATAATGAACGTTATAAACCACTTTATAGTACATTCAGCGAGCTTCTATTAGATTGCTTATCAACATCTGTAGCTCTGATAATTCTTGAGATATAGTTGTCTTAAAATAAATTTATTATTGAATTTTGTTTATTAAATGTAACTTTTTAAAATTTGTGTCACAGAAACTATTGCACATAAACAGTTCTATTACGGTTCATACTTTCGTAAATTTACTCTACTTAAAGGGATATTTTATTAGATTTTTTAGTGTAGATAATTTTAATGATGTGGCTCCGAATGATAAATTATTTTTTTTTTAGTTTTGAAACAATCACCAGTTTTGTTCCCTCAAACAATTGCTGGCAAAGTTATAAATTTTGGCTAGTTACCGTATATTGTTTTTATTAAATTAATAAAAAATTGGGGTGAAACGACATGAGGCTCTACATAACATAAACGTCCCATGACCATTAGGTGACGCTGTCGACGAGATTCCAACGTTAACTGAACTATATATTTTCTGAAATTCAATTGATGGGTTGATTTTATCATCTTAATGCCTCTTAGTAACCGTTTGCAAACCTTTGAGAGATAAATATATTCATGTCTGCTGATCCCTTTCCTAGTTACTATACAACTTTTTCCTTTAAAAATCGTCCTGTTATAAAATAACTATTTTTGGTATTTTTTGTAAATTAAATTTCTAGTAAGAGATTTATTATTTTCAGCACCATGAAAACTAAAATTAAATGTATAAAGCGATAGTTTAAACAGACTGGTATGTTTAACCTATTGCTTGAACAGCCCTAATGAAGTGGGGCCTGCAAAGTGGACGGAAAGCAAACATCTCCGATTCTCTATTGAAAA
>NW_027112641.1:161475-168731 GCF_000696795.3 Halyomorpha halys | reverse complement strand
ATCATAAACAAAATTTTGTTTTAAAATCTGAAAGGAATATATTATGAACCTAAATATACATAATTTATTGGAATTCTGAAATTATATTAAAAAATCAGTTACTAGATAAGATTATTTTAGATACGTCTAAATATGGGCGTTTTATTTCCAGTCATAAAAAACAATGGGCCAGTACATCCCATATCTTGGGTTGATAACTTGATATGGAAACAAGTACAGCTTCTTGAACAAAGGTTATGAAAGGAGATAGTATGTAGTATGAGATAGCATTCATGCTCTGTTTTATTTCTCAACCTACAGAAGTTCATTTAGCCCCCAAAGTCTATTAACAGCTGATAATGAAAAATAAATATATTATTTGCCAGTGCCGTTTTCAAGCTCCCATCAAAAGGCAAAATTTTCTATCGTAGTCATAATTATGAAAAGAATGCTAGAACTGTTAAAAATTGCGTGCGAAATAGCAGCAATTTTATCTCAAGGCTGCATTAAATACCAATAGGCATAAAATCAAGGTTGGTAGTTTAATGAAATAGCAGTTGGAAACTACAGAATGCTTATCGGCTGCGTAGAATTCATTTCTAGGACTTCTTATTTATTTCTTACTTTAACCACTATAGTACTTCAATTTACAAATGAACTTTATTATAACGCGGCTCGTCTTTAATCGGATTCGGATATAACGCAGGATAAGGTTTTGGTCACAATATCTTATTTTTCTTTAAATATAAAATAAGATATTGCGATCAAGAGCTTAAATTAAATATTATAATTTTCCCCTATATATCAAAACAATTAAATTATTAATTGGATTATCGTAAAATATTAGACCTGTAACAACGCCTACTGTTAGAAAAGTGCTTTTCGCTATAGAAATATTTTAAAATTGCGACTCACGGCTTCTATCAAATCAGCAATTAAAGAACTGTACAAAAAAGTTATAAGTACTCTCTATATAAAGGTTGTGACTAATAACCCTACAAACTTAAGCATAAGAAAAAAAAACCTTACGTTTGACCAAATTAACATGTTTTCAATGTTGCCACATAATAGCCATATTTTCATTATGGATAAAGACTAATTCATTGGTATGTTTCTTGATTGCTTTAATCAAATTAGACCATAAAGATTTTTTTTAACGGTAAAAAAGCATTTTGTTAAATTTGGCAGTTATAAGCTTTTAGGAGAGAGCCCTTAAATGAAATTCTCAGTCAAGATTCAAATTCAATCAAAGCCCAACCAAATATTTAAGCTCAAACATTACGTTACAAATGTTTTTGTTATTTATTTTATCTTTAATTAGTTATATAAGTATTATTATTTTACCTTTAACCAAAAACATGTACTTTTAAATTTGCTTCTATTTTTAGCCATCACGGTCCACATGATTGGACTGAAGCGTTGGTATATCTAATATTAAAAATAAAATTACTGAGTCCTGATTATTTTCTTATTTATATATTGATTGCTAGTTGAAGCAACATTTTAAAAAGTTGCAATTTTAAATTTTGTTATCTGTTTGTTGTATTTATTTGTTATTAATTACGCAAATTTATTAAAGAATATATTGATTAAACAATTGATTTCTTTTTAATTAAAAAATACAGTTTTTTTTAATATTCAAATGTGTATTTGTTTAGTTAAGTGTGGGATAAATTTTACGTAAACGGACGACAATCCATTGTTATAAACATCGTAAATACTATTGTGCCTGTATTGTTTATGCTGCAGATCCTAACAACGGCTCTGTTATCAGTCTTTAGCATGCATTTGGTCAAGCAACAATCTAAAAGCTGTGTAACTTTTGTTACAATAAATAGGTTTTATTTTTTCTTTACGTATAAGTCATTTTTTTAAAAATAATTTACATCTTAATTTTTGATAAATATATGTTTAAAAATTTTGGCTTTATTTACGTTGTTTTTCTTTTCTTTAATTTATTTTTGTCTACTTATATTTTTCCTTAAGTTTATTTTTTTTATTAATTAACATTTCCAACTCACAAATATTAACCCTAGCGCATTGTTCACCTGGCAGGAGGAAAGCTTTTCATTGTGGCTCTCAATATAGGTAATCCAATAATTACGAAAGCAAATAAAAGGATTTAGCACAACGTAAATTGACTGAAACCTCTGAACAGAAACATGAATTATTGTAGCAGAATATTCATTGCTGAACAATGAATTTTTCTTTTACTATTTTTTTTAATGAGTTATTAGTATTGTTGTATATCATCTTCTTTAATCGCCTTTTGTTTAATATTGGTTTTTATAGTTCCCCTATTGATCTAGTTTTTACTGTCCCCACTAGGGCGAGAGTGGGTATTCCTAGGCAACATAATCCATCGTACAATATTATACTTCAGTCTTAAGCTCAGTCTATGAAATATGAGAATCTACCGTTTATTATTATTTTATATTATTTTTCAACATGAAAAATGAGATAATTAGCCAATTTAAAGAGTTTTGATGAAAATTTTCCCATTTCGTAGCAGAGATGTTGAAAACGTTATAGTTTATTAATCCATAAAGATCTTTTTGATTTAGAAATAACAGGAAATGAAATGTTTGTTAAATGATCTTTATTTATCCGATAAATATAGAACTTCATCGCTTCACGTCAGAATTCAGTTAATTGGAGTTTATAAACACTATAAATATAATGCTGAAATTCCTGAAGTTGTTTACTTCTAAGCAATATGAATTTCTAAAATCTCTCTTACCTCAGCTTAATATTGATCTAAAGAATTCCTCATAAATTGAATTTTCTCGTTTTATTATTGATTACATTTTTTCTTATGCATATAGAGGATAGATCTAAGTTTTTATTTCTCCCGCTATTTGGTAATTTCTGGCGTGCAGACTAGTTATGCAACAGCTTATAAACCTATTATACCCAGAGTATAATACCCGAGAACTGCACAGATTACCCACCCATGAGGGGGGAAGATGGTATGGAAATACCTCCTCGAAATTTGTGATAAAAGTAAGTCTTTCTCGAAAATACTGGATAATAGTAAATTAGTATAACGTTCTTTATCAGCAGAGTGGTTCACCTGGATTACCTAAAGATTGCGCCAGTCGTGGCATGGGAAAAATTCCCTACAACAATCCCAATATCACGTTATTTAACATTGGACACTATTAAGATTCTTTTGTTAAGCTCAACAACAAACAAAATACATCTTTATTGTATATTTCAATATCTAATATTGAAAATAAAAACTAGTACATATTGTATACTATTATAGAGAAAATAATATTGGTAATAATAATAATAATAGACCAGGTATTCCATAGCAATAAAAAAAATACTTCACAATGCTTCCAATAAAAAGGCCAAAAATATCACTAGCGCGGGGGCAGTTCTTATTCTAGAAATATTTAAACCTTTAGTGCTGTTTGATTTATAATAGAAATATTTTAAAGTTGATATTAAAAAATTTCCTATCAAAGATGACTGCCTGATTAGAATATCCCCCCCCCACTTTCTTAACAAGAGCGATTCAATACTCCCTTTTACGAAGATCTCTCTCTTTTTATAACTAATGTAGGGAGAGATAATAGAAAAACTTTATACAAAAACACCAAAGATGTACAACTGCCCAACTTAATTGGGTTGCTAGCTACACAACATAATTATTCAAATCTAATGAGACACTTTTTTTGTTAAATTTTATAATATATAGACATAACAAGTAAGCAATATATTATTATTGTATATGACTTTTGCTTAAGCGCTTCAATTCTTTTTCATTATTTTTTCTTCTTCTACACTTTATCAATTTTGTTTTCTTTTTTGTTCATCCAACTTTTTCCTCTTTTATCTTTTTCTATCCCCCCTTTTTTTATTTTTATATTTTGTCTTTCAACTCAATGTGACTTTACCTTTCCCCCCCCCCCCCCCTTATTATTTCCCTCTTTAACAGAGGGATATACAAAACATATAATATTCATTTTAAATAAATATAATATAAACTCGAAATATATATGCCATATAATTGATAAAAGTAGTCTTAGATAGATATACAAATAGAGATAAAAAATAAGTATCGAATACAGTAATTACACACATATGTAAAAAAAGTTCTTCTGTAACTTCTGTAACTTCCGTAAACTACCACTCTGAGTGTTATAAGTATCTAATTACAAAACATTATTCTTTTTGCTCACAATACATTTTTAATGTAAATCTGAAAGTTTTTCTATCCCATGCAGCACAGAAATAACTTCCCAAAAATAAGCGTTTATATTATAACAAAATTGCAATTTGCCTAAATATTTATTGTTTCAATTTACATTTTAAGGGGATAAGCGTGGATCATAAATTATGTTGCTTAGAAGTAAATAAAACTTAATATTTTTTTCCTCATATAACTTTATTTGACTTTGTTTCAATAATTTTAAATAAATTTACAAATCCTAAACTACATTCGTTTCGTGTAATCACTGTTATATATCTTTAATTTTACTAATTATTTATTTCATTGAACAGAGTTAATAAAATTTACTATAATTAAGGGCATTAAATACTAGTGTTATAGTAAGTAATTCATACAATATATACAGGAAAAGAAGACCAAAAGTAAACAAATGAAAAAATACAAAAAAGAAATTAAAATAAAGTAATATTGTGATCTATATTAATAAAAATATGAACAAATATAATAAGTAAAAATATGAACAATTATAATAAGTTATTTGAAAATGTAGTTTACACGCACTAGATTTTCGAATCACTCTGAATAGGGTAAATTTTATTGTCTTGTTGAAATTTGTGAGTTGCAATATAGCAATCTATTTATTCTTCTCTAAAACAAATATAATTGAGTAGCCATCAGATAAGAGTAGTAGTTGCATAAAATCATGACAAATGTTTACTAATTTAAATTGCTGAATCTTTGTCATTATTTTGTGTTTTTTTTTCATATTTATTTAACTTAACGGCATCATAAACATATTTTACGAAACTTTAATCGTTAACAGTTTTTTTAGGGACTTAATAGGTGTTTTTGCATAGAATGGAATAAGTAACCATTTTTTTATTGTAGGATTTAAATAAATAGTCGTTATAATTGCTTCGTTATGAGATATCTATCTCTATCTCTTCCTCGCTCTCCCTTTCTTTCATTTTATGAAATCAAGTGGTTCTGTTTACTTTTTCATTTCTTATGGATTTAAATTTCATTTTCTACTTCAGAAATCCCCTGACCTTTTATTACAATTAATAATTCTCTAAGAGAATCTTGGTTGTGGCAGTTAAACGAATGAATTGCCTTTTTTATGTTATTATAAGTTACTTACTAAATTTCAATAAAAATATTCTTATGTTTTTATAAATTATGTTAAATAAAGACATTATATATATTCGATAATATTCAAATGTTTTTAATCGATAGTTATAAATACAAAATCATATCTTAAGACGATACAATATAATAGTTGTGAACAAAAAATTGAAAGTTATGATACTTAATTTTTTATAGATTGGGTATTGTTTGTACTTCATATAAATAAAAATTAAAGAACGATTTTTTTTTAAAGATGAGGTAATTTCACATAAGTTTCCTCAGTACCTGAAATATTCATAATAAATTGTAAATTTCCAATCTTAATTAGTAGGGTTTTTTTAAAACAAAAAACATGAAGTATTGTGCCATTTGACTCCTTATTAGAATCAAATCTTGCTTTGTGCAATATCTGAGATATTATAATAGTCTTAAAAATGTACGCCCACCAATGATTGAAGAGAAATTGAGGAAATCCGATGACAAACGTTCCAAATGTGTTTTCCGGGCGTCCAAAAATAGGTCCAGGAAATCGAGAATCAGGAAAGTAGGGACTTTATATTTAGCTCATGGGTGCCCGATGTAGGCGAATTAGGGTCATCGTACCCCGAACTTTCGGGAAGACGATGTATTTGTCGGCTGCACCTGAGTGATGATGGTGAACAGAAGATCCCAAATGTGATATACTCACCTGTCAGGAGATGCTGAAGGGGATCAGACCGGCTATACATCACCGGCATCGCACTTATGCGTGACTGGCTATATTGAAAATAACGTCAATGCGTTTTGGGCGAAATGTGTTCGAGGATCTCAGTGGATATATGGGATTGTTCTAACCTTGTTCAAACCGAGTTATTTTGTAATTGATAACTTCTAGTCTTTGTTATTAATTTATTTATCTGGATGTGAATAAAATATGATAATTATCATTAAAAAGTCATTTTGTTAATATTTATAGTTAATTAAAATTTATCTAATAAATTTTAACAATATATTTTACAAAATGTAACATGTTATTATACTTTTTTGTGCAAAAAAATTATACGGTTGATATAATATATTTTCTGTAAATAAAGCACAAAAAAATAATTGAAAATGAAATAATGGCTGTAATACCCAAACACAGTTTGTACTATACACTAAATTTGTCACTTTATGTCTGAAATGTAAAAAGCGAGTAGAAATTATAAATTTTGAGGGAAGGGGGAATACTACATAAATACTAAACTGGCTTACCTTCGTTAATGGCGAAACAAAAATAGAAAATAAATGGTTTTGTTTTATTAGGAGATCCGACCATAAATTTCTTAGTTTATGTATTTATATGAAAGCAATACTAATTATTTTAGTCTAATTATTTGTTATTTAATTATGGATTTTATAATTATAGAATCTTCATTATGACTAATATTATTTCTTAACTGTTTTTAATTTTTGTTACTTGCCCATCAAATATACAGAGGTATATATACTGGATATACTGGATCTTTTGCGATGTCATTGAGAAACTCCTCTTCAGCACTGGTCAATGTCAAGGAAGCCCTATTTTAAGCGAAATTTTATTTTATTTTGAGGACGATTCATAACATTCGTACAAAAGAGTTATTTTTATGCTTTATTGATTCTATTTTTCGTAAATTGCTGTAAAAAATAATTTATTTTTCCTTATTATCACTTATGTTAAAAATTTAGGTAAATTGTTTGAATCTCAATGATGAATAGTAGATGAGCTAAACATTGGCTGTTTCTCCAAATAAAGAATGAATGATTTTTGAAGAGTTTATTAACTATTTCTTACTTAAGTTATAAATTATTACTTAATAATTAAATTTAGTACGGCATATGGCTGAACTTTAATATAAGATAACTTCTAGTATACGATACAACGTGATCCCTTCATTAAGTACCTCTTCATTTCAAGTAGAGAAAATTATAAACACTTCTTCGGAGTATGAAATTCCACCAACTTGTC
>NW_027112641.1:128779-161385 GCF_000696795.3 Halyomorpha halys | reverse complement strand
TATAAAGACTAAATATAGTATTGAATAAGATTTTGATTAGCTGAGATTTCTATATAATTGTTACTTGGTTATGGTCTAAGCCAGAAATTTATGGAATGAGAGACGATATTAAAACGCTTGAGAAAATTAATGCAGCAAAATCTTGCTAATCCGATCACGGTGGGAACAGATGTAGGTTGGAACGGTAAGAAGCTTGGATTAATGAAAGATGGAAAGTTTTGTTTTAAATATTAAAAATGGTTTTTTATTTCTTCACTGTATATGGTATATTTCCAATAAAATCCAAAGTCCCTATGAAAAATTTTAGAAGGTATAATTTATTAAAAAAAAATTTACATAATTACATAGATATACAGAATAAATACATTTATTTTGACAGATTAATTAAGTAGTTTTTTACAGAGTATGGCTAAAACGAACCCGCAGAATCCCTGAAAATTTAAAAATCAGAGAAATCAAATTTATCTAAAAAATAAAAGGCAAGTGAAATTTTTCGATTACAAAACTTCCCTACCTTTGATAGCAAGGAAACAAAATAGGTCAGATAAATATATATTAATTACCTACCATATAGTTATATATAATTAACCATTTTAAATACCATAATTATTATCTTTAAGAGTGCCTCTTATGGTTAATTGTTATTAGTCTTCATCAAAATAAGTCTGAGCCAAAACAAATATAATTTTGTAAGTTGTTAAAAGGAAATAATGTAAAATTAATATCCCACCTCAAATTATTCAAATCCCTTTTAACATCGCGCATATACAAATTCATTTCCAGGAATCCCTAATATACAATATTAACAGAAACCATTGGATCTAAATATCTCGACCCCATATTAAATACTAAAACTCCGAAATCAAATACTAACGCCATGAGTTTAAAAAGTTTTTATTTTGCTTTTGACATTAATGTGGAATTTATGTTTAGCCTTGATTGGAAAACTTTTTAAAACCTCTGCTTTATGATAAAATACACTTTGTGGTGGGGGATTAGCTTCGTTTATTTTTAATATCTTTCCATAGAACTAATAATTAATCTTTCTTTTTTTATTTTATACAATCATAAATATATTTTTTTAGTATGAATTAAAAATAAAATAACTCCCTCTCTGTGAATATATTTTACCTATGTATAATACCTACGGCTTGATTATAATTATTTCAGATATACATATACATATACATAACTACCTATATGTATGTATTCAGTTATTTATTTCGTCAGAGGGTCCGAGAAAAAAATTAAAGTTATTATTTTTTTTTTTTTTGGAATAGTTGGTAATCCCAAGGTCGGTTTTGAAATATTTTTCTAAAACTACTTGGAGTCTAAATTTTTTTTTAACGAAACCTTTTTGCACATTTACGGCTTGAGGAAAACCGCCATTAATGATTTCAGCTTCGTAGGCATTGTCGATTTTGAATTACATCATATACTACTCCTTATATAGACTATATATACCAGGATAAAATAATGAGTTAATATCTGAGAATGAAATTATCTTTTAAATGATAATGTTCAGTATTCAGGTTTTTTGACAAACAATTTTTTTTTTAATGTATTATAACTATAACTATTATAAGCATTATAACTACTTGATACACATCAGATATTTGGAATTGTCGCAACTAAATCATATTTCAGCCCCCAATGATACTGTTTTTTTTGTTTATTTATTTATTGCTATTTACGACATAAAAAATAGTTTTTATAAAAAAAGTTTTTACATAAAAAATACATCAAATAAATTTGAAGTAACATCAAGATGGAGTGATACTGGCAGGTAGAGAAACTACTCATTAGTAGCATTCTAATAATATTTCTACACTTGAACGCCTCGAGGCCATTTTCTTTTGAAGCGCCTCGAAGAATTATCAGGAAAAGAAGAACCAACGTTGAACTAGAAACTAGAGGGTTTTGATGGTTAGGTAGTTTATAATAGAAGGATTGATATCTGGTTCGGGCTAGATTCAATGATATTTAAAACTCGACATTACCGTTCTCCAAATTTACAATTTGTTTTAGTCTAGGCATGATGACTTAGTAACCCTTTTTTATTTTTTTGTTATTTACTAAAATTATAAGTTATTAGTCTAAATATTATGTCATTGTGTAATAGTCAGCAGTTTTTATTTTTTTATCTTATTCAACTAACTTGGGTAATATTAATTATTTTGTCCATATTCATTTCATATATTTTGCTTTACAAATACTTGTCTGTGACACAAAAAATTGCAACTGCTATTTAATGGAGCAGAAACAGATGACATCAGAAAATAAAAAAAAACAAGAAAACCTATTAGATAAATGATGATAGAGGGACAGAGGAGACGATGGAACGAATGACTCTGCCCTGGCCCTAGCTCTTCATATTCCTCCCCCCCGCAGCTAGGAGTGATATCCCTCCTTAGTATTTATTATCCCGCTACCTCTTGTCTATATGGTCTTCCCCCTTTGGATGTCTTTATACAGGATATGACACAAGAATGGCTTTCGGAGTACTGAGTGAGGTCAGGGTAAGATATAATAAAGTTCTAAGGATAAATTATTATACACGTTTTCAAAAAAACCAAGTTTACGTTATAACGTTCAAGTTGTATATTTAGTACAGTCAAGATATCATTTGGTCAATAGGGCTTAATACAGTGAAATTCCTATAAAATGGATGGATACATACGGGTAAGATAAGTTGTCCGATAAACGAAGGTGTCTGTTAAGAAGGGGTGAATATAAAATTACCACAAAAATAATATAATCATATAAATATCGCTTAAACTGTGATGCTTCATGAATACAAAAAAAATCAACAATACAATCTTTATATTATAAAAATAACACCAAATCATCAATTTAGTGATATTTTATCTCAAAAATCGCGATGTAATTTTTTCTAACTTCGAAAATCCTATCTAAATGTCTCTAGGGCAATATGTTGATTTTTTGAAAATATTTTGGAACACTGTAAAAAAATTTTTAAAGTGCTCAGTTTACTCTTAAGTTTCATAAGAAACGGTAAAGAAGGGTGACGGTAGCAGCGTGATGGGCTTGTCTGCCAACCCAAAGGTTGCGAGTTCAAATCCCGGCCCTACCCGGGATTTTTTCAAGCTTATAATTATACAATACACACTCACAGCCTCCCCCGGGGCATTTTTGAGGGCCCGTTAGCCAATGGGTGGGACTCACAAAAATAGGCGCGGGATTTTCGAACCCACCCTATGAAACCCACGTCATGAAACGCGCAATGTATTCCCTTTTCATCGCGGGAGGCCTTGGACCTCACGGCCTGTCGAACCAATAATGATAAAAATAATAATAATGTACTTTGTTCATTTTTATATCAATTTTCACACATTTTAAATCATATTTACCCACACCTTAGTTTACAATTATTTCTTGTCATCTACTCTCCTACTTTGTTGTTTTATTTTAGTTGTTTGTATCTTTTTCATTCTTGATAAAGCTCTGCGAAGTGGGTCGAAACGTTGGCTCACATTAAGTTTAATTACTACTTGAGTTTTTTTTCGCACCAGGACCATCTTCCTTTTATTTAAAGTAAATTTCCGTTAAAGCTCTTATATGATCGAAAACAAAAAACAGAAAAATATTACGTAGAATTAGCGTTTCTAAAATAAATGACTCTTAAATTTTATTCTGGAATCATTATATTAATGATCATTATATATTATATTATAGAAGAATAAAAATCACTGACGGAGAACAAAATTGGTATCTGAAGTGGAGAGATTTCGTAATATAGGAGTTCAAATTTATTAAATTCCTAGTTTTGACCTTAATAAAATTTCCGTTAAGATAGTTTTCTATTACAAAAGAGGTCTGTTAACAGAACTGTATATAAAAATATTATTTCCAAATAATTTTTTATTAAATTTATTTAGGCAGTGTTTTCATTATCTTTGGAACAAGAAGAAGGACTATTTATACCTTCTAGACTGCCTGGCTCTCTAACCTGAAATGTTTATATCGTTGGTGAAGCAATAATATTTCAATAAGAAACGTATATATTTATCAAATTTTCATATTTTGGACTATTGGATAGTTTTCACAGTATATATTCCGGATTTACAATATAAGTTCCCTGGTTTCAGTAAATAAGATATTAAGTAAGCTACCTGGAATCCATCTTTTTTCTTTCTTTTTCCTTAAAAAATATCATATTTGTAAAAAAAGACGGCTTCACTGCGTTTAATAATAACTTGTCCGTCTTATGTTTCGCCTTTATACCAAAAAAGTTAATAAGAGAAGTTATATAACCAAGTAAAATTTTAGTATTCGCATTGGTTATAAAATAATAATTTTCTGAATAATGTATAGGCTACTATTCTTTTGTAAATCTCTAAATGAAATTTAAAAATATTATATTATCTTATTTTTATGGTTGATACAGTCTTGAATAACTTTGCCTCATAATATTCTTAACTTATCTACATATATATAACCATGAATACCATTCAATGAATGAATGAAGTAATGAATAATTATTATAAATTATTATTTATTATCCATGCTGATATAAGATCTAATTATTTAACATATCTGCACTTTTTATAGCCATATATCATTGCTTTTGAATTAGATTGGATGATTCAGTATAGAAAAAAAAGTAGAAGCTGCTCCCTTACAGATCAGTGAATCGGAAAGAGGACTTCATGTTTAAAAGATTCATCGGCTCAATAAGCATTAGCGCTGTAAAACACTCTCAACTTTATTACAGATAAATACATTCACACTCCACAGCCTCTCTGATCTACGGCTCTATTCATCAGGCTGTCCATAGAAACCCTCTCTTTTATTTTTCAACTCTGTAATACTTAAACAGAGAAAACCTATTTGCCATGGAAAAAAAAAATGTATTTTCATAAAAGGGACTGTACTTAATGAAGTATGATTAAGTTATAAGTTAGTTTTCTACGGGTATAAAACGGAGGAGGGGGGTCATTTTATTATATAAGATTTTTTTTTCAATGATCTCATTGATTTATATATAAGGTTTTCAAGATAGTGGATGTATTGTAATAGCGGATCGATAATTATTATTTTGTACTCAATGAATCTTATTTTACCTTCTTTTTTGAAAATAATTCGTTTTCACACTACCTATATTTGAGTTATTAGACAGTTAAATGTTTGAAAAAGAAACGTTTGCCTTTGTATATGCAAGAAAAATAAGAATTTACCTTTGTACATATCTTGACAAGAGACTTACATGGAATCCACACACAAGACTGAAACGACAAGAAACTGCTCGTAGATTTCGATTGCTACAACACCTTGACAAACGCTCTAAACTACCCATTCCTTACAAAAATTTATTATACACTACAATAATCAGACCACTTTGGACATATGGTAATGAGCTTTAAGGCTCTACCAAACCATCAAATTCCTCCCGCATCATATCCTTACAATCCAAAACCCCACGTAAAATCCATGCTCCTTATTACAAATAAACTCATCCACCATGACCTTAACATCCCATTAGTTGCGAATTTGGCCCAAAACAGATATGCATCTTTTCATTCCAAACTCCTTATCCATCCTAACCCATTAGTTCTTAATCTTTCATCCTTAACAATTCCTGATAATCCTTCGAGGCGACTGAAAAGATGATGGCCACGGGACCTTCTCATTTAAATTAATGCTTCAAGTACCACCAACGGGTGGTTCCTTTCCAAGATTTTCAAGTGTAAATGAAACAGTCCACAGATTTACTTATTGTATTTATTATGTATACAGTTGTAAATTACATTATGTAAATAGATATAAAACAAAAAAATATAAGCTATATTTGTAGGGCTGTGATTAACTGTTTTGAAGTTAAAATCTATAGGTCTATCCATTTTTGAAATATAACCAAAGAAAATAATATCAAGTATGATAAGAAATATTTTTCTGCATGCTTGAGCGACAGTAAAGATTTTGATGAAATGGTTTTTACACCTTTCTCCAACTTCATGGTAACTTATTTTATAGCCCGCCACTAAACCAAGTATTTTTCTTGATGTCTGGAAAGTCAAATGCGTCTAAAAAATTTCAATTCCGATGACGAAATGGTTTGTCGCTTCCTTTATGGATATAAGGGTTCCCTATCATCTATAGGAGGCTATAGTGTAAATCTTTACATAAATGATTACCTGAAATTTATAACGTACTCCTTGAAATAAATCATGTCCTGCAATATTAACGTTATCTTAATTAATACATGGTGATTATTACAGGAATGATGCAGCATATCTAGATGGATGTTAGAGTACTCTGTTTTTGTTTCAGTGTATTGTACTGTTAATTGCATTGCACTAACAATTAAAAATACCTAATGGAGTGATAGTTTGTACGTAATAACAATGCTCTTTAGTATTTATTTATAGTTTGTTGTATATCGCATGTTTACCATCATTTTGTAATGAAGGGAGAATGGTTTGCTAACTGGCCGGGCACGTGGAGGCTGTTGGGGGTATATGAAAGAAACAAAATAATTTTCTTTGCATGAGCCCTTATGGAGTGTGTTTGGTTGAGGAGCATGTAATGACGTATGACTCCAAAAAGAAGAGAATTGGTTTGCAATATCTTCGTTATATTTTCTTCATATAGCTCTTTATTCTCATGTATATGTAAATTTAGGTATTTATTTTGAACAAATATTTACTTAATTTTTAAATATTAATGTATAGTATTTATTTACTTTACCTTTGATTAAAAAAATAATGGTTTGATCACGTATCAAGCTTATTCCTCAAGATAAGCTTTATTTATTTCTTAATTATAATTAGATCTTATGAATGAAAAGGTATTCTTCCTTGTTTTAATTATTCTACTTTCTATAATTAAAAAATAATAACAACGTTTCAGGGTTGTCACCCATTAATCGGGCATCCACCACTCAATTCTCAAATTCATCCTATGCATACAACACATAATTAGTGTATCACAATTTCTTTTTAAAAATTTTTAAACAATTACCTGATTAAAATATTTTTTAAAATTACATTTTGTTTTCTCCTTATTAGTATTATAGTGCTAACATTAACATATTGCTGTAAGTAATATAACAGTTTTATAATTAAACAAATTATAAATTTTTATTATGAAAATAATAATAAATATAACGAGAATACTAATATAAATAGCAATATAATAAAAAATCCTAATCAAAGCAGAATATCTGACTTTTATAAAAATATAGATAGTAAAATATCAGATAAGGATATAATGCAGAATAAAATGGAAAAGAAAGTTGATAGGATTCGTAATTATCAGTATTTTAAATTGAACTTATACCAGGTTTGACGGATAAAATTAAAAGGAAATTTGTGGAATATGACCATAATAATCTTAAATTGAGTTTATATAATGACAATAAATTAGGCAATTATCTAAACAATATGAAAGATAAAATTTAAAATAAGGAAAAACAAAATGTAATTTAAAAAATTAATTGTCAGAATTGGGAAGGTGTGTATATTGGAGATACTTCTAAAATTTAAGAACTAAAGTTGAGCAACATAAGAGTAATTGTAAAAATCTCAAAATATCAACACAGTAGGCACAGCATAGCATTAAGTATAAAGATGATTTTGATTTTAAAAATCCTAAAATCTTAGGCATATTAAATTTTTCTCACAAAAGAAATAGAAAAATAACAGAAGCAATGTATATCAGAAAAA
The DNA here is from genome assembly GCF_000696795.3 of Halyomorpha halys. Taxonomy (NCBI): domain Eukaryota; kingdom Metazoa; phylum Arthropoda; class Insecta; order Hemiptera; family Pentatomidae; genus Halyomorpha; species Halyomorpha halys. The sequence goes on along the minus strand of NW_027112641.1, from coordinate 153,700 downwards.
GTAGGTAACGCTCTTAATTTTAAGACATTACACATATGGAGTTGAGCTTTGGGGCTCCACTAAACCATGGAATCCATATACCCGAATCAAATTTCTCTCCAATCCTTACAGTCCAAAATCCTTCGTAAAATCCTTAACGCTCCTTACTTTGTCACAAATCAAGTCATCCATCATGACCTCAATGTCCCATGTGTTGCCGATTTGGCCAAAACCAAATACCATTCCTTCTATGGAAAACTTCCCAACCACCCAAATCCACTTGTTTCTAACCTGGCTTCTCCTTCAATACCTAATAATCCTCCTAGGCGTTTGAAAAGAAGATGGCCTCGGGATCTTTTCCTCTAGAAATGTTTGTATCTTGTCACTATCTCACCTACAGCAAATTTACTTGTATATATGCGATGCAGTTGTAAATAACAATAATAAATAAATGATTTAAAAAAAAAATTGTTAAAGACAAATACCAAATATTTATGTACGCACTACATAGATTTCGTAAATCATTTAGTAGTTTAATGGTGTATAATAGTATTGGATATTAGAATAAATTTAATACATTATTGTGTTGTAATATGTTTTAAAAATTTTAAAATATAATATTTATAGATTGGGCATCTTTTGTGGAACAGAGGTAGGAGTGTATGGACTTAGTTTATGATCAATTTCTTATCAATGATAAAGAGATTCTGGTTTCAGGAAGGTATTTCATATCTCCTTATTTATTATATGTTTGTTTTTTAATTATAAAAAAGTTATATTAGTGACAACAATATGTTAATGTTAGCATTCTAAGACTAATATGGAGAAAACCAAATGTAATTTTAAAAGATGTTTTAATCAGATAATTGTTTAAAAATTTAAAAAAAAGATATTGTGGTATTCTGATTATGTGTTGTATGCATAGGATGAATTTGAACATTGAGTGGTAGATACCCGATGATGGGGTGACAACCCCAAAAGGTTGTTATTGTTTTTAATGATATAAAATAAAATAATTAAAAAAAGGAATAGTACATTTTCATTCAAAAGATCTAATTATAAATGAAACTCTTCCAGTTGAAGATATATTTATTTTTTATTATTTGAATCAGTGGATAGAATCATCCCACGCCTGTCTCCAATTAGATTTGTGTATTTTTTGAACTATTTTTTATGATTATGTCACCGCTGTTAATGTGCATAATCAAACTTTGAAACACTGTGTGGCAATCCAGATTACTTCTAAAAAATTTATAAATTGGTTTTCGTTTTCCCTGTTTTGTTGTAAATCAACCTGTAGTAGTCAAATTTGTGCTCTGATATCGATCGAAACGTTAATATGATTATAATGAAATTTTCAGGAAGTGTGCAAGTTATATTTCTAACTTTAACGTACGCATGCGGAAACGTGTTTTTCTGGATACACTTATATTTTGAGAGCAGATCGTTCCATTTGGAGCCCAAATTCCGAGCAAAGTTGTGGATTAGTCTTGTAGTTTAGTATAAATTTCATTAAATTCCATCTCCTATCCTCGCTTCACTATGGGTAAATGTAATTTTCTTGAGTCATATGTTTCTCGATTTTTTATCTTCAATTTTATTCTCAAACAACAAATAAAATTTATTTAACAAAATTCAAATAATAACATTTTTACACATATCTGGATATATAGGAAATTATGTATCTACTAATCAATCCTGACCTGTGTTTTTGCAGAGATTTTTTTTAATTTAAAATTAAGTACGTGATGTTATTAAGTATTAAGTATATGAAGGAATATATAGGATGTTTTAAACAGGAATATCTGGTTAAACTTTTCTGTCCTTAATCTTAATTAAATATTGTTTCAAACAATTGCTTTCTTTGATCATTGTTACCAGCTCTTGAACTCATAAATTATATTTATATATCTATCTCAAGAAAACCGTTTTATTTTATAGATCCTCTTACATTTGACTATAATTAGATGTTTGTGTTGCCGCCAGGAAGTTTCGATTAATTGGGTTAGTCTGGAAGTTCCTGAGGTGTAATCTCTATATCTCTGTTTACTAATGATGAAGGTACAATTTCTAATAGGGTAAGGTAGGCAACTAACATAATTCAACGCAGAGGGTTTAGCAAACCAATGTTACTATTGGCTAATACCAGTATGATAAGCTTAAAATAGCTTTGATTTGATCTAATCCAATTATCATTGGATAATTAGAGCTAATGATAATAATTAAATTAAAATAATTCACAGAAAAGATATAGAACAATAAAAAAATCGTCTGGTTAGTATATTTGTTCAATATGGATTCCTGACCATAATTAACTATATTTCAAGGTTTAAGAATAAATTTTAACTTTTATTATAGTTGATTTGTCAGTTTTTTAGTCATTTAATCTGCGTAATATTTTAAATTTCTTTATTTCGTTGAATTTACAGGAAAAAAAATTATTAACTTAATAATATTATATCTAATTTGAAATATTATTGCCGATATAAAGTTTAGTGGGAACAGATTAGAAGCTCTTGGCCTAAGAACCGTCCAATCCATGAACCCCATTTATTATCTATTTATGTATTTGTACTATATATTTCAACCAGTTCTTATGGTTTAAAGTTATGTCTAACTTTGAAGCTAAAAACCACAGACCCCCTTGCTGTAGTATGCTAGAAATAATTGAGTATACTTAATCTTTGAATATCTTTTTCAATGTTGTCGTGTTCAGCAATTTACTTAGCTATGATAATCAGAGGGCATATAGTGTATTTAAACTATTGAATCAAGTCGAGACAACACCAGGTTTATTAAAGTTATTTACATATGAGGTATATTTTATAAGAGAGATCTTTCGGATAAAAGATATCGATTATGAATTACGATTAATATTAAGTTGCGACTCAAAATTACAATTCTTATCTGATTTAAATGTGAACTGGGCTGAATCCTTCTGGTAACAGTGCATCATTGTGTTGCCTTCAGGTTGACTTCTGATATGGATGTCTTCTGTATGGTCCACTACTTTGTGACCTCTCTGGTTGATCTTTTACTGTTCTCCTGCAACTATCTACACTCAAGTATTCTCAAACCTCCAGTCAGATGTCTGTTTTTCAATCCTCCAGCCATTAATCCAAATCAAAAAATCCTCCTTCTCATTGATCCGGTTCCCCTCTCCTATCTTCCTAGTCATTTCATTGGCTACTAGTATTTTGGGGGCAGAGAGGAGAACTTTACCAAACCATCGGAGGGCATTCAATCCTTTCATATCCAAAACACTTTCATCTCTCCACTGCTTCCCTGGTTCGGAGATATAATTGTGAAGTGGAAGCCAATGCAGATATTGTTTGAATAGGACCAGCTTACGTGCCCTCGGTCGACCCTGCCAGACCTACTGAAAGGTTTGGCTAATTGTTTTATCGCAAAGGCCTTTTCACCTGCATATTTATGAGCTGGCAAATAACAATTACTTATACCCAGAATGATCATTTAATTTAACTTACTTCGTTCTCAACCCATTACTATCAATACATGGCTTGTGACAGATAGTGCATACAGAGTGTGGAAAACAGAGAAGGGGTCTAAAACCCCTCAAATAATCTTCGTACAGATTAACATATTCTCAAACCAGTGGTCAAAAAAGATGTTTTGTTTTTGCGTTAGTTAAAAGTTGAATGTTTTGAAAATACCTTTAATATATTTATTTAATACCAGATCGGCCTGGTGGGCCTTACATGGTTGATATAACACTATATATATATATATATTAAACTTGAAAAATTGGATATGGGGGGGGGGGAAATCACCTCTAACTATATACAATGTTATATAAGATAAAATAAATAGATAAAAATAATGCTTCTTAATAAAACAGAAAAGTAATATTAATAACATAGAATAACGACATTTGTAGACCATACAAAACAAACAACTGCCCTCTAATAGTAAACAAATACCTTTAAAAGATCAGCTAATTTTGGATTTTTTGAAGAATCATTTTAAACATATTATTAATTTTTTTATAATTATGGATTAATGGATTTCTCTTACATTTATCGACGAAACACTTGATGGAATATAACCATAGAAAGGTAAATTCTCTTACGTGAAAGCCTCTTTATCTTGAAAATTATTTTTATAAAAGAAGCCCTGAACACTCATTACTTCACAGACTATAAGCCATAAATGTGAGCTTATAAAAATGATATGAAGACGTTAACTTCTCCTTAGGGATGCTTCATGGCTATTTGATAGCTGGATTTAGGAGTTGGTATCTTTATTGTTTAGAGTTCTTTTTTCAGAGAAAATAAATTGCAAAGATTTAAGGCATCATTTTTAGATGAAAATTCATGTTTTGCAACTAATTATATTTAAGCTCTATTATGTAGAGGAATATTAAAAACACAAAAATGTAGGAAAAAATATTTTATATTTAGTTATGAGATTTTATTTACTCTTTAGTAATACACAGAGAGAGCGTTACCTAGTTACAAGAAGCATCGTTTTTAGGATTGGAAATAAAAAAAAAAAAAAAAATTAAAAGAATATTTAAAACTGCGTTTTAATTCATATCGTTTTTTAATTATCCTCGTTATATCGCGGATTCGAAAGAATGATACCACGCTATGAGATAAGCCTTGGTGATTCCAGGGTATGAAATATTCTTTGAACAACTACAAACGTTGACATAAGCTTTGTATCATCAAATAAAATGCAAATAAATCAAAATAAGTTTAAAAAGGGAGAAGATATAATGTAAATATATTAATTTGGAAGATATAATTAAGCTCTAACATATTATTTAAATCCGTATATCACGCTGTAGTTTTTCTTCGGTACTTCATGACTCCCTTATTCCACAATCACAAGAGTTTAGTAGAAAAGGAGGTGTTTTTAATATTTAAGGAGGTTGAGGTGTACTTTAAAAGCAACAGAAAGATTTATATAGACCATGGTCCCATTCCAAACAGAATAGCAGTAAATTAAAAAAATATGAGCTTTTGTAGCAGGCACTCGAACAAAATTGTTTAAGCTTTTTTATTATTCCTGTATTAGTTTACTCATAGTTTTCTTTTCAATGATTGTTTTAGGTTAGTAAACCTCTCTAATTTTTTTTTAATCAAAAATAAATGTTCATTATTTTTTTAACTGAATTAATCTTCATTATGTTTTTTCACTAGTAGTAGGCATCCATATTTAGAATATTATAGAAAATTTGAAAGTGAAACTTCTAAAGTTACAAGAATATTTCCTACATTTATTATAAAATATTTAATCGACGATTTGTAACAAAATTTATGCTAAATTTCTTATAAAATGTTTATAAAACATATGCTTTATCTAATTAACCTAAATACCACGTCCAGATGGATAATGTTCTGTTAATGCCTGATATAAATAATAACAGACTGCCTATAATGGTTGAGATTTTTCAAGAATCTTAGCACAAGTGAACTTGGTAAGTTAAAGAAAATTGTAACTATTCGGTTGTTTCGAAGATTTTTTTTTTTAATTTTAAATCTCAAGTGCCTACCAGTAGAACTACCTAACCTCCTTTTTTCAACAAATCCCTCAATTTTCAAAACCTCTTCAAAAATTATTAATTCAGTTTAAATAATCCTGGCGATAAATGCTGTCAATCAGTACTAAAAGTGTACACTGAAATAAAGCTTAATATTTAATATGAAGAAAATGGTGAGGGTTGCGGTCAAAAAGAACATAAATAGTTTACAACTATTTGTTATCCGACGTTTCGCCACACTTTTTAGGGTTTTATCAGTGATAAAAAAACTGCTTAGAACATTTTGAAATAGTAACATAATAAGATACAATAAGGTTAATTAAAGCAGGGTTAATATTATGTAATTATAAGTGGAAAGAAAATTATATACGAATAAAAAGAAGTAAGAAATAAAGTAGTATTAATTTTAAAAAAACAATGATAAGAACAAAAAATTACGTAAACTATAAGGTTAGCAAAGTACAGGAGATAAAACGCAAAAACAAAAAAAGTAGATATTGGAAAACAAAATTTAATACACCAAAAGACAGAAAGTAAAGAAGCAAGTTGAGATTAAATATAGGTCGTGAAAGAATAAAAAAAATTATAAAATTAATAATAATGTTCTTTTTTACCGCAACACTGACCATATTCATATCTGAAATTATACTGTCAATTATCCATACATAAGACTTAATATTTCATAACTTGTAGATTTAAATATTCAAAGGTAAGTTAATTTCTGTGACTTCTCCTCTCCCTTATAACCACCAACCGCTAGTTATCAACAAGCTCACAAAGGATCACAGGCCAATGGCTCGGAACAATGTGTGATCTAAGCTGACTTCAATAATCTGTTCTCTGGTTCACTGGCTGCACAAACGACGATTTGGTTGGCTCACTTTGGTCCTTAGAGTGTCTGCTAATTCCTTGATTGGTGTCAAGTGCTTAATTTGATTGATAAATTAGTTAAATAAGTGTATTATGAAGTATTTATTTACATTAGTTGTGATACATGCTACATGTTAATGATAATTATATATCATTTATGTTTATAATTACTTCTAAATATATGGGAGATAGGTCTTTCCAAGTACGGTTTTAATAACAGAAAAAAATAACAAAAACTAAAATGGCAAAACTATAAAATTTATTTATATTTTATACTAATGATTTTGAAGCATAAGAAAATCTTTAGTAAATAAGTCTGGTTTATTATATGGGTCATATTCATAAGATTTGTCGAATTGGTCCTTACAGTAAGATGTGTGTAAAAAAAAAAAATAAGAAATCAGATATCCTCATCAAAATTGTTTTTATGTCCTTAATATATCTCCTTCTATGATAAATTGATAATTGAAGGTAACCAGTAGTTGTTGGCTTAGTGTATGTACCAACGTTTCGGGCTAATTTGTAAAAAATACCAACATTATAAAGTACAAGTGTAAACAAATAATAGTATTTTCTGTCTTTAAAAATTATCGTTTTATTTTGATCACTAAAATTGCTAATATTTGTGAAGGATGGTGGAATTACGGCATAAAATTAAAAAGTAAACATTTTCTGCCGTTTTATTGTTTTATATTACCCTTAACTATAATTACTTTGGTTGCTAAATGACGTCTCCTTGTGGCGAATTTGTTTTTCTTTTTCCTTTTGTGGGTGGCATTGGTTATTCTATACAGCCAAGTACTAATTAACCATATTCTATGAAATTTTCGTAGAACAAGTTTGCCCAAACACTTTGTTATTGCTATTATTTATCAAGTTAAATATATCTGATTTACTAATATATTATAGCATAACTATATCTAGTATACATTATTATATATAGATTTCAAATATTTATGAATGTAACATATTTTTGTATAGTATGTTACTTTTAATTTACTATCATAAATAATATTTTTATTTGTATCTAAATCTTTGAACAATATTTCTCGTTGTTTTTTGTATGCTGGTTTATTCAAATAATATGTAATAAAGTTCAATTATGTATATTTTGTGCAGGTTGCTATTGCATATTCCATGGTTCGTCCTATGTCTAATAAAACTTTTTATGATGTCTTTCCCCATGTTTGCCCGTGAGAATCATATCATTTTTGAATGATATGAGGAAATATATTTTTATAAAACTACCCGGTGGGGATCTCCCGACATTTTTTGTGCTAGTTTTCTATCTTTTAGTATATTGATGATGAAATAACTTAAATTTCTTAATAATGGATTTTAGAAGTATAGCTTATTGGAAGCTTTAAGTATAGTTTCAATTGTACATTTTTCAACTATTAACAGAATAATCACCCACTGATTTTCGATAGTTGTACTGAACCCTTATCGGTCATATGCCATCTCTCACGTGACACTTTGTCGTTGCAGTCTTATGTCACGTGGAAGGGTACAAAGCGAAACATTTGAAAATTCACTGCCAAGGCGTATACATATGATAGTTAAACGTAGCAGTTAATGCCATTGTTTGTCAACTTTCATTAATTGTACTATTAACGATCACTCCAGACCAGTACCAGAACAGTAAAACTGTCTTGATAGTTAATTTTGTGATAATTGTAACTGTCAAGTGATTATACCATGGTGGTGGCTAACACTTTTGCCGCAATAACTGAAAGTGTACGATATTTCACTGTCAAGGCGTATACATGTAATTGTTAAAGTAGCAGTTACATGACTGATTTTATTTGTACTATTACCGATTAATCCTAACCCAATGCAATATTACTCTAACTATTAAATAGTTTTAGTCTTTTTCAAGGTGCTAAGTGGGTATTTTTATGTTTGAAGAATCGGCAGGACAGCTTATTAGTTATGTATCCATAACAGAGCAATTGCCATCTCCAGTTATATTTCACTGCCTTTTCTAAATAAATGATTATTTGAATCTCATATATGTGTTAAATAAATAATTTCTAACAAATATGTTATTCTTACAATACTGATTTTTTTTTTGCATATTTACCGAAACCACTTACAATCTAGTGAGGATCACGTCTAAAAAGCTAGCGACTGATAAGGGTCGAAGTGGGATATAAATTTAAAAATAATTGTTTTGAAGCTCTGACTGACTACTAACTTTATATGTTTCATTTTCTTTAGAATATATTTATTGCCCAACATTTCTCAAATTATTGGAAATTACTGGGCACTTAGATAATATTATTAGAGCATTAATTGAAGGAGTAAATGATACCACCTCCTTTCATCAAACCGTCTACCTTGGTAATAATCCGATACTGCTTATTATCCAAGCTTGTTAACTAACTCCATTGTCGGGTATTCGGGCATCTCTGCAACTTGGTCGTCTGTCGTTTCTTCGGTAATAGCGATGTAGTACAGCATGGACAAGATATTTGTATATATAACAATTGCTGCTAATTTGCTAATTAAAACAATCTTAAAATATAAAGTTACACCCTGGCACACAATTTTTTCTTAAGTTATTTATTTGTAGAGGAATCGTCAATATGTAGATTTACGTTATAATCTTTACGATATGATAAAGCAGGTATAATCAGAGGGAATATTGCCTTCCTGGCCCGTTCCCGTATCCCATTTAGTCGACACACCTTATTTTGAAAAAAATTACTTAAAACCTGTAGAGTAGTATGCCAAAAAGATTTCTTATAACGACCTCCAATATTGCTCACGTTAAAACGAAGAATGCACGATACTTGTCAACTTATAAAGTTATCTGCACAATGTCATTTTTTTGAAACATTGTTAATATTATTATTTTGGTTATTATAATTATATTGATGATTACAGTAACGGTCTTCAACATTGAAATTATTTAATTACGAAAAATTATGACATACCTTTTATTTATATTTTGTTTATGTAGTTTCTTATATAACTTTATGTACTTTAGTTGAAGTTTTAAGTGATGTAATATCTTCAAAGATGACCCAAATATATCAAAATATACAATAAACTGGTCTGAACATAAGAACAGAATAAAATGTCATGATTAAATAAATTTTTTTTTATTTTATTTATTTATTGATATTTACAACTGTATAAAAAAATACAACCAGTAAATTTGATCATAATGACATAATGATATGATACAGGATGTAGAGAAACTACCCAGTAGTAGAACTCTAAAAGGAGTTTACAATATAAGGTCACGAGGGCTTCTTTAAATAAATTTAAAATGATTTTTCTCACCAAATCTCCATATAGTAATTGCGCAAATCTTATAGTTTAAAAATATATAAAATTATGAAAAAAATATATTTAGAGGGCATTGAGGTGTGTCTGGATCTTTATTGGGATGTGCCCGAGCGCTGTAAGTAAATAGGCTTTGGCTCTCCCGATATGAGGACTCCTATCCCACTTCGCCTGAGTGCCCAAATTGTTCATAAACCGTTTCTAGAACATCTGCTTTTAGTAGGCTAGCGAGATTGTTCCAGATGAAAATAGTGTTTCGGATGATTCTTTAAGGAAGGTCACTGTATTTCCGTCAATATAGTATATTGTCAATGTGTATATTATATTGTAATGGGGTGTATAAAAAAAAATATGACAGGGCGACCATTAAGGGAGGTTCTGCTGGAAACTGTTGAGTCAAATCTGCCTTCAAGTACTCGCAAACTTTCCAGGGAGTGTGGTGTATCGAAAGATACCGTTAGTCGCCATCTACTCTCCATGAGGTAGGTAAAAAAGATAAGTGAACTGGTCCCTCACGAACTTACCAGTTATTTGCTTTAGATCATTCTCTAAGCTTGTTTAATCTTATTCGACTTCTTCAAAAAAACCCTCATTTTAGTTAATTGTTTTAAAGAAGAAACATGACAGTGTCCTACGAAATTCTCGTAATTTTAAGGCATTACTGGAAAAAAATTTCACAGCCGCTAAGCAACTCGTGAAATTATTAAATATGAAGGGGAAGGTGTCCTTGACGTTGTGAAGATACAACGTTGGGAAGGAAGAAGGGCTCCGGGTGACCAGTAATGGATATTGATGAAGTTCTGCCGGAATCTGTTGAGTCAAATCCATCCAGAAGTACTCGCGAACTTGCCAGGGAGTGTGGTGTGTCGAAATATACTGTTAGTCGCCATTTACTCTCGATAGGGAAGGTGAAAAAGAGGAGTAGACTGGTCCCTTACGAACTTTCTCCTCATCAATCAGCAATCAATTCCCATCGAACCAAAGAAAAGAACTTGATGGGTTCGAACTCCTGCCTCATCCACCACAGAGTCCAGACCTCACACCATCGGATTACTACTCGTTTCCGTCCATGGCTCAATTCCTTCAGATAAAAAAAATTGATAATTTTGTGGAAGTTGACATTGCGGTCCAGCATTTCTTTGACAGCTATCCCAAAGAATGGCATCAGCGTGGAATCTATCAATTGGCTGGCAGATGGCAAATTACGCTAGATAACAAGGGACTATACTTTGAATATTAACTGCATTTTATTTCATAGAAATGATGATACAACATATTTGGTTGAAAAATGTTCCTTTTTTTTATACACCTCATTAGAATATTGCCAAGTGTATGGTATATTGTGGTGTCTATCATATTTTAAATATATAGCTATTAACAGTTCAAGGTTCAGCGATCATAAAGTGAATATTTATAATAATATTTAAAAAATTAGCGTTGCTAATTATACAAGGCATTAATGGCAACAAAGCCACTATGGATTTTATTAGCAGGTAAATTATTATTCCAGGTAATATTCACTAAATATCAGGAACGAAAGCAAGTTAAAAAAAAAATTAAAATAATGTGTTAAAATATAATGTATATTTCAGATTTCTTGATGTTCACTAATTAAGTCGAGTCCCCGATTGTCCAGAGATCCCTTTAATTAGGAAAGGATAAAATAAGATATTGACAATTCAGTGAACTATAAATTTATCGAAGTTAGTGTAAACATGGTTAAAAACGGAAAAAGTGAGAAGGGAAATTTTTTGCTGGAGATTAAAACAAAGCATAAATGTGCCGAAAAAAATTACCTAGGAAAACATCAAAAAAATAGAACAAATACTTCCACGGGCTGTATGCATGAAAATTTATTTTTATAATATGACTGAGGTAAAGAGAATAGTGTTTGAAAATGGACAATGAATTAGGACCGACACGAATATACATATTAGAGGTGTAGATAGTTGACCGTAGATTAATGATTGGAGAAGTTCGTCGGGGGGTGCGGTCAGCAAAGAGCAACATAAATAATCAAAACATTATTTATTTATTTTATGCCGTCGTTTCGACCTGAGTTTCAGGTCTTCATCAGGGCTATAGAACAAAAGAGATAACAACAACATTTAGAGATACAAACAATTGAAAAGGAATAGTATACAAACAAATTTGGAATTATACAAAATATTGAATTGAATCACAAACGTTAAAAAATTGATAACTGATAATTGAATAGTAAAAATATTGATTAATTATCGTGGAATTTAGTAGATTGAAAACAGTGAAAGATGAAATATAATATCATGTAGGTAAGAAGATATGTATAATATAAGATATGCAAGTAGTGTCTAAAAAACTGAAAAAATAAGTATTGAATCTACAAAGTGAACAATATAACTGAAAATTCACTATATTTTATTTTCTGTCATATTGTTCAATGAAGACCTGAAACTCAGGTCGAAACGTCGGCATAAAATAAATAAATATTGTTTTGTTTATTTATATTGTTCTTTGCTGATCGCACCTCCCGACAAACTTCTCCAATCATTGTATATTTTTTTAAAATTTTATGTGAACGTTTCGATCTACATTATATATCTTCATCAGGTTTAAACAAAGATCCCTCAACTATCATTTTAGGGGTCTCTGTTTACACTTCCACCTAACAGCTCTAAGGAAGGCCTAGAATGTATAGAATGAATATGTATCGATAGAAGTATCGAAACACCGGTATACAATAAATAAATAGATTATAGCTACTTTTCCTTACTTTTTGACCGCATCCCTGACCAGCTCCGTTTTATTTTATTTTCTATTATTAGTTATTTTTTCTTTTGTTATTTAATTTCTACTGTTTTATCACAAATCACACCTGAAATTAAAATAATCCTAAGTATTAATAAAATAATGAAATGGCGAGAGAATTAAGATAAGCAATATATTTTAAATGTATACTATTAATGAAAATCCCGAGTGAAAGTGAAAATAATTAAGTCGTCAGTAATATCTTTGTGCTTTTATCTTCAAGGGTGTCAGTTTATCTGTAAAAGAGAAATTCACTCGTAAAACCTACACCCTAAGGGAATACATTTTCAAGCAATACCTGAGGAAACATAAAGCCATGATTTCTTTTGTGAATTGTTTTTTGCGTTAAAATATATCCTCAGTTTGTGAATATACTATAATATATAATAAGATTTCACGTCAAATCCATTATTTATCAAAAAAATTAAAAAAGTTTTTCTAATTTAATTTAATGTACCGTTTCACTATTATTAAATAAATGCTCGTTAAGATAAGGAAGTCCACCAGTGAAGATATGTGTGGATGTCAGGTTGGTAGTAACATTGATGAATTATAGGCTATGCATTGAATTTACGTCGTATGCATAACAGTAATGTTAATACAAGGCACATTCGTTGCTAGTTATTCGTGCATCGCTATGGTAGTTAAGTTTTCACAAATTTACGAAAATATAATTTATAAACTTTTTCCATCATCAAAATGATTAGAATATTTTGTGTTGTTATTTGAAGAACTACCTAGTTACATCGTCTTATTAATTTCAATAGGATGAAATTTTAAACCTTTTCTTCTAGCACAGTAATTCATACTAGATCGATAGTTTTTAAATTTGCGACGTATCTTTCTCGTCGTTAAATTTTTACTGGTATTAAATTTCTATATATATATATATATTTTTAATAAATAATTTAATTTTTATATCCATTTCCTTACAAGTCCGACGTTTCGGCCAATCCGGCCATCCTCTTTTTTCTAGCTTTTATTACATGTATGATCCTCAACAATTCAGAATACTTAACAATATTATTTATAATTTATCTGACCTTAATACAATTTTTAAACTAAATGAATTAAAAGCTATTCTGCTCAGGTCAAAACAACACTTGTAATGAAACATTACAAATTAGATAAACATATTTTTTGTTAATAGTATAAGTCTAATTACCTAATTAGGCAATATTCACATTATAAACAAAATTTTAAATTTATTTATCACAGTAACTATTTGTTATAACTTTATCAGAACAATGCTTGTAACCTTCCTCCACTCAGTTTAAGCATTAAAATTATATATTATAACAATATTTTTGTTAAAGGGCAGAATACCCTGCATAAAGTTGAGTTTTTAAATCATTTAGTTTAAAAATTGTATTAAGGTAATATAAATTATAAATAATATTGTCAAGTATTTTGAATTGTTGAGGATCATAGATGTAATAAAAGCTGTTTTGTGGTTGATTGTCCCTAAGAATATATGTTTTTTTTATCATCAGATTTTTTTACGTTCTTGTGTTATTGGAAAAATTTTCTAGTTACTTTGTTTTTGTTAATTGTTGGTTCTATGATTGCTGTCCGGGGCACTCGAGAAATTCGCTGAAAATCAAGCCCAAAATCCTCGTGAAACACGTTGATTGTCCCTCAGTTGTTAGGAGCCGCGTTTTGATTCCATTGGGACTATACCATCCTGCCTGGATATTGTTCCATAGAATTGAAGCTAGAGATAATCTGGTTTCCCGAACTTCACTGGTGTGGATGACGGTAATTATAGTCTTCAGTCTGGAGATAATTGCATCGTAATTGTAATCAATGGAGAGCCGCCTCCGGTACCACTCGGCTTATGAAAACAGATAACATTTCAAAATATTGTTTCAGTAATTTTGCATAAATATTTAATCACGATATCTTTAGTTTATTTTATGCAGATAAATTAATTTAAATAAAACTTCAAATTTAAGGTAAACCACATCGTTCAGTAAAGTTATTTTTTAACATTTTTTGCCATCGCACCCCTCTTGAAACAAAAAAATTCGCGGCACCCTTGTCCTGCTAAAAGTAATTTCTGCACAATTATGCTTAGAGTGGTTGAATATGTGGGAAAAGGAGAAAAAACGGTAGCATAAATTAAACGTAAATACTGAAATTTATATCAATTTTAATTTTATTTTTTGTAATACTTTGAGAAAGAAACCCTGTCGAAGATTTTGGCACCCTATGCGGCACCTATTTTTCAGTTTAGTTAGTAATGATTATTTTATAATACTTTAACTGCATTAGTGTGTTTTATTAGTAGGTTTTATTAATAAACACAGTTCATAAGAAGACTAAAAGAGTTTTAAAACAAGTAATAAAACAGTTTTCCACAGGTTCTTTGTTTTTTTAGGTTTTATGAAAAACTAACATGGTTTTATAATGATGAGAAGATAGTTGACCATAGATAATAAATATGATGAGAAGATGGTTGGGGTGCGGTCAGTAAAAAACACATACAAGCTGAGAGAACTTATTTAATAGTGTTGACGTTTCGGCCAGAGTTTCTAGATTTCATCAGGGCTAAGAACGAAGAGCAAGATAACAGCCAATGAATATAAAAAATAAAATAAAATAAAAAGAGAAAATATAAACAGAATAACACAAATAAATAATTTTACCGTATGAAAATTAGCAAAAATAAAGTGATAAAAAAAGTGGATAATAAAACGTTTAATTATGTGAGTAGAATAAAATAATCAAGGAAATAAAATTTTAAAATTATATAATGCAAAGAACCAAAATATTATGAATATATTAATTTAATAATAATTAAAAATTAAAGTTATGGAAAGAAAAAAGAAAATTAAATAATAAAAAAAAATAGATTAATAAATAAAAGAGGATATATGTAACTGATGAAAAATGTAAGTATAATACTAGAATAAAGAAACAAAATATAAGGTTGAGTTAGACAAAAGAAGTGACGAAAGTAGAAACCATGACAATAATAATATGTAGTGAATATAACTAATAACGTGAGTAAGGAGAAATAAGAAGAGAATAGAGAAGGAGAAGGCGGTAAAAGAAAGATAAGAAAAGAAAATAAGACAAAACTCACCTACTCCTTAAAGATCGTAAATCTAAGTAGGCACAGTGGCACGAGCGGTAAGGTTCTAAATTAAAAAAATATGTTGGGAAGATGACGAAATTACCGTAAGGCGAGAATACGTTACAAGTTATTAGTGTGGGTAAAATTAAGAAATAGAAGATATTGAAAAACTTTTATTTGAAAGAGGAAAACATATAAGAGGGTAATGACAAATGGTTATAGAAAATATTAAAAAATATATTATAAAAACGACGAAATCAAACGAGGTTTAATACAAACATTACTTTCAATTCTCAACTGCTGTGTGTTCTACATTATGATGTTACCATGTTCAAATTTGGGGAAGAACTGAAAAGGTTTTGAAATGGAAGTAAAGTATGTTTAGGTTTCGCCTTATGTACCATTTTTCTTTTATTTATTTCTCAGGATTTCATGGTATTCTTACCTAATGAATACATAAAGACACAAATAACAACATAAAATAGAAACAGGAAAAATATCAACAACAGACTGACTACCTACTGGGAAATAAACTAAAAAAAAACCGGTACATATGGCGAAACCTAAATTAAATGTATAAAGTAATTTTTTTATTAAACCTATTTATTAAATTAAACCTATATATTAAACCGATATTTTTATATTGGTTGTAGTACTTATTAGGCAGAGATTGCACTATGTACTTGTAGTTTTGTGAATTTTTTTTTAATAGAGTGTACGTTTCTAAAAAACTGTGTTTTTCTTGCAATGTGTTTTTCGTGTTGCATAGCCATGCAAACAATAAAGTTGCAAAACGTGGCCGAAAGATGTATTATTACAATGTTGTATTATTGACTGATCTTCAAGACCTACAAAAAAAAAATGTATATATAATCGCTGTCCCACTTCAGCAGTGTAACATCTCAAAAAATATGCAGAGAAATATGTGTGTAATCTAAGCAATAAAGGTAATATCTATACAGTTCAAAGCAGTTAAAACGCGGAATATGTTTTTTTTTACTTAGATTTTAAGACATTTCTTTTACTATGATTCTCTATATCTTTCACTCTTATTACTAAGATTGCGTGCATATTTCAAAATAACCATTTTTTGAAATATTACGCTGTTGAACTGGGACTGATTTGCCTTCCCCAAAAATGATTTGCCATAAAAATAATGTCCAAAATTTTTAAATTATCGATTTATTAATCGATTATTATCGATTTTGTATTAAAGGATGCTAAAAACTATTTGCTTTCTTATTAAAAAAAAAACTTGACCAACATTACTGAATGCTTTCTTTTTTTTGAAGTTTTTTTTCTGTAAGCGGTATACCCCAAGAGCCTTCCTTAGCTTTTCTCAACCACTGTTTAAGATTGTCTACAATAAATCTTTCTCTTGAAAATACACCACCACATTATCTATAATTCTGAGCACCCGCAGGCTTAGCATATTTTCTTATTCACTCATAATCATAGAAATAAAAACAGCGATGAAACCACAGTGACCTTTTCTTCATATTCCCTCTCTTTGCATACGAGATACATAGAAATGGGGAACTGTTTTTCAAATTAGCTTCTGCTGCCATGAGTTCTGTGACAAATCCCTCATTCCGGGTACCTTTTGCATATCAAACAAACATCGATCTCTCTCCGCTTTTTCGGCTGATATATATTTTTTGTTTTTATGCCCTTCTCTTTTGTTACCTCTTTGTTATTTCCTTTGGTAATTAGTGATCCTACATATTTGAAATCGTGACAAAGATACTATATTAGAATTATTTAAATGAAACTGACCATCCTAACATTTTTTAAAAACTTTAGAAATATTCCGAAGTTGAGAACATTCTTTTATAAATACGAAAGAAGAAAATTATTCACAACTGGAATAATGTTTTAGAAAGTTTTTATAAAACGATAAATTTATTTTATTCGTAAAATGTATAATGATTAACATAACATCTGTGCGTCTCTTTAAAAAAACTTGGGATTCTCAGGCCTGAATAATTCGCCGTTATTATGAATTTTCCTAAATATTCTGGTTGTTGAATATTAAAAAATTAATTTGTCGTAATTTAATTACTTTATCTAAAATATCTTCAATATTTAATTTAATAAACTTTTAACCTAATATTTATGTAATTTTTTACATATTTAATTATTATTGTTTGTTTTATATTATAACTATTTTTATTTATTAGTTTTGTTTATTTGTATATAATTTTTCTTTTCAATTATATTTACGTAATTTTAACCTTACCTTAATTTACTTTTTTGTACGGTATTATCCTACTATGCCGAATACAACATATAAAAAACCAGTAATACTCGACTTTTTTCGTTTTGAAAGATCTTCGTTCCGCGGATAACATATCGCACACACGGAGATTTAACGTAAGGTGACGGTTAAATATAGTAATTTAATTCAATAAAATTTCAAAACAATACCTCAACATATTCCTTTACATTAAACTGTATTGTAAAATTTGTATTAAGTTTAGTAGAATGTTCCATTACGATAATGGAGCCTTATGAAATATCTATGTTGGATAAGTAATATGGGCCAGTTTACGATGAGTAGTTTTTTTGTTTAATTTACAGAAAAACCAAACATATTTACAATGTATTATTACAAACTACTGCATTAAGTATTTATAGCCGAAGGATATTTTGGGAATATGCAATTGCAAAGTTGTACGACTCCAATGTAAAAAAATAAAAAAACCGAAGGGAATTGCAGTAAGGACTGATGTTAACTATTCGGTCACGTCTCTTTAACTGCCTAAACTAAGTTCGTTAAATTATTTTCGTTGGGTCCTTGAGAAAAATAAGTGGTAGACTTTTCACTCGATGCAATTACAGCTGATAAGTTGCAAGACACGTTTTATGCTAATTTTTTAACTGCTGCTAATTGCAACATTATTGTAAGTGTGAGAAAAAAATAGTTTTTATAATAGGGGATGTATAAAGCATAATTAGTTTGTTTCTGAAAATAATTGAGGGATTTAATAATTAATTTGTTTTATTTAAGAACGGATTTAAATTGAGATATTTTCATTCCAATATTTCTGAATTTTTTATAGTTATAAGTATTGGTGGTGATTGAGAATATTTTCAGTTAAAAGTCAAAATTTTTCGAACACATGTTATAATTTTTAAAATGAATAAAACGAAATAAAGCACCAAAAAAAATTTTTAGTAGAAAAATGAAGTTGTGTTCTACTTCTTTATATTTTCTTTTGAAATCCTTTATTAGCTTCAATGGGTCTTGTTCCATTTCTATTTACAAAGAGGTTTATTTTTATAAGAGTCATGCAAACATTTTTATTTGGATGTTGGATGACTTCTTACCTTTTCTTTCGTCAGGGAACGGATAATGAATTATTAAAGTAAAATTGAAGTTATTTTTAATTCGTAATTTATTATCTTATAGCAGTCAATAATCATTAAATAAATAAAAAATTATGAAACAAAATCAATTCTTTAATTAATATTTTTTTAAGAATTCGGATGAGAAATTATTCTACAGCATATTAAAATTTTACATCTTTTCTTAGTGAAATTCCCTGTAAATATAGTCACATATGCGGCCTCCTTTAATAACTCGCAATCTTCGGTGGAGCCCAATGGCTTCTTACGACTGGGGCGTGATAGAATTTCATTCATTACTTTAGCATTTCATTAAGTTTCTAGTTCAATTCATATTCACATGAGACAAATATATTGTGGTAGATTATCTTTTTCTTCTTTTGAACATGACTATTTACTTATTAGCAAATATCGATGACCCAGTTCAATAGTGTAAAATATCGAAAAATTATTATATTAATATATGCATGTGACCTTAGCAATAAGGGTATGATATATGCAATTTAAAACTTTAATATCTTGAAATATTATTTTTACTTGGATTTTATGACTTATATTTTAATATGATCTTGCGTTTTACTGTATAGTAATATTACACTTATTGCGGAAATAACATGTATGACTCAAATTAACCAAATGGTAATTTGGTAAAATAAAATAAGTAAACAATTTTGAGATGTTACCCTGTTAAACTAGGACAGTGCTATATTCTTTAATGCAGAGCTGAATCATTAATATTTATGTCACGGATGAGGCCTATGCAGTATCGTATGAGCTAATATCCAATGTATCATTCGAAAGAAAAAAAATATATTAGAGTATTTAGCCCAGATATATTTTAAAAAAAATTACTTATAACTTGCCTTCAATGAAGATATCTCACTGGGATAACTTCACCCTGGTTTTGAGAAAGAAAATCAGTATTAAAAAATAATTGAATTAAGTAATATTATCATAGGTTGATCAAACTTCCCAAAAATAATTTTTAATATCACTAAGCTTTTGGTTACCTGACAATTTCTTATCATTCCAAGATTTCTGAATCAGGGATACCATCAAGTGATTTTTATTAGTTTTTAACTTGGGTTTGTTCAGCCTTCCTGAACTAAGTTATGAGAAGATGGTCGGGGATACAGACAAATAAAATACACAAATAAGTAAAACTTATTTATTTGTGCCGATTTTCGATTTTGAGTATTCTTCAGGGCTGAAAAACAAAATGAGATAATAACCTTAATTCAGAGAAAAATAAAAATAAATAATAGGAAACAATCATGGAAATATACAGAATAATAAATTAAGTAAAATGTAGTTGATACGAATAGTGGATAAAATATAATAATGTAGAGGTAAAAAAAAAAACGGGCGATCGTACAGGCCTACTGAGAAGGATCTCAGTTGCTAATGCCTTGCGTGCCGACTAGTTTTTCTGTGGCTAAAAATAAAATAACCATATCTTCAATTCCTCAAAAAAATTTGTATTTCTTTAAGGGATTGAGATGGGTTATAAAGTGTATTTTTTCTGTTTTGGGGTATGACACACTAATTTCCTATAAAATTTCATGACGGCATCTTGGATAATTTGGAAGAAAAATATTGTTAATAATAATTTTACAAAAAACTAGGAATAATGGAAAATAAAATTTTGTAGTTATTATCAGGATCGTAATAGAATCAATCATGGTGTTTTATCTAAATCTGAAAGAGCAGAGGTCATGATCCAAGCCACTTGAGATGGAATTACCTGTATGTTTTATTTATACCTTCGTTTATTTTATTGTTCGTTTTTATCGAGGATACTAATGGCTTAAGTTAGTGACGGGACAAAAAATTTTATGCGGGAAAATTCTAATCCAGCCCTTTTCTTAGAATGAGATAATACAGACACTAAGAGGAAAAGAAGTTTTCTTAATGATAAGATCTGTTTAACACTTATTCTTCGGTTTAATCCTTTTTAATTATCCTTTTCCTTATCTTAATGGTTCCCGCAAAGAAGATTAACGAAATGTCGGAATGAAATGGCTAGTTTACTTTTGAAGTGAGAAATTCTAACGGCTTTTTGTGAGTTGGGATTTATGACGGCTTCGAAAGATTTTTTTCCCTTTTCAGTTTATTTAATTACTTCGTTAAATCCATAACCTTCGATACTGTCGGCAATCAAGGAAAAGCACAAATACAGCAACTAAAAAACAGGGGACTGAAGGAAGTCACTGCGTAGCTTCTATTAAACGTCGTAACTCTATTAGGATTACAAGAGGAGTTTTAGCTCCCAACATTTTTTTGTTACCCTCGGGTTAATTCTGGATGTTGCTTCAGGAGCTAAAAAAAAAAATCCGTTTTCATCGTGTTATATCAAACTTGTGTTACGCTGATTGGTGATTCTATCTGAAAGAGCTGGGTTTCGGATATTTCTAGATAGGATTCATTGTCATCAGTTTTGAGCATTGCATTTCCAAAACAGATATGGAATTATTAGTTCCTAAACTTAACAATTTATTTATTTATGTGGAAGAATTTCGAACAGTCGGATTATTTATAAATTGTCTAGCTGACCTGGCAATTTGCTCTATTTGAGGATGTATATAGAACACGATTGATAGTTGGTTATAAATTTATTTATTTAGTTAAATTAAACAAACAGGTATACTTTATTATTATGATTTGGTAACATAAATTGAACCAATATGCGATGACATCAGTTTGTAGCGTTTCTCGAAAGAAAGGCTCAAATCTTTCCTTTATTTGAATCCCATATTTCTCCCTTATAAATTCAAAAGTTTATTGCGGACAAAGATTCAAGAGACAAAGAGGTAATTTTATTATCTAAGGTATTTTCATATATATACTACCTGAAATATAAATAGTTTTTAGATAAAACCCTCGCTGTGCCTCAAAATTTACAAAATATTGAAAAAATTGAGACCGACTGATATATGAAAGTGCGGCTTATTTGAAGTTTCGCTTATATTTATGAATTCAGGGGAAATATTTTAATATTTTTATTAAGAACTCTTCATTATATAAATATTTTTTATCTTGAAACATTTTCTGTTACCAAAATTTGTATACTATATGCTAAATTATATTAACTTTATACTTCGCAAAAAAAAAAAATATTAATACAGAAATACCTCTGGAAAGTGGCCAAATTTACCCCAATGTGATGATGTTGAACTTTATAATAATCTAATGCGGATCTCCCGTCAGCTTTATTAAGACAGCTGCCCTGCAATTTGTAACGTCTAGAGAGGAATTGTGGCGCCAGTATCAATACAATATATCCTCTGCAGCTTTTGTTCCAATTTCGCCTTCCTTTATTCGAGAGAGGCGTGTAGTGCCAAACTAAACCGAAAAATAATATACAAATTTAGTGCTATTTGATTACAATATAATCAAACAAATATAAATAAAATAAAAGTGACTTTTCTCTGTCTGGGTAGAGAGAAAATGTTCCCAACTTGCATAATGTGCTTTGACTATGACCGAAAAAGACACTACTAGTTAGTTGTACAGGATGTCAAATTCCCGATTGGAATCTCCCTTTTATCTAGAGTATTGAGAATGTCCAAATAAAACATGCCTGGTTTTGAATATGCTGAGTGAGTTTTATTATATTACTGAATTTAACTTTGTAACATTTAACTTAGATCAGATTTACTAAATGTATTATAATGTACAGTTGTAAATAGCAATAAATAAATATTTTAAAAAAACAAAAAAAAAAAACATTATAATCTTTTATTGTTCTTCTCTGATACATTTAGTTCTAGAATTTTGAATGAACCATACTCCTTGAGAATTCCGTTTGATAATGATTTGCGAGGAAGCTATCTGGAGAATCAATCAAATGCAAAGAACAACATCGTTAGAGAATCTTGTCACCGGTAGAACCATCATAATTTGTTTATCGTTGGTAGGCCTTTAGTATAATTAAAACATTTTTAGTAGAAAATAAAATCTCGAATAAATTTGATATTTATGTTTGTTTGATTTTCCACACAGCTAAACCGCAGATATGGGTAGAACACTGTCGTTGGTTTTGGCGATTTACGTCTTCGAAACGCGTTGATTCAGAAAAATAGATATTATATTATCATAGAGGGAATTTGAAACGAAATTCTCCATAGAAGTCATTCATTGATACTACTCTTTTCATTGGAAATTCCAAATTAAGATTTGTAACAGCATTAAAAGAGATTACAATGTCGACTTCAGTACCGAAAAGGATTTTATTTATTATAAATAAAACCTATTAAGTTTCATTTTGAAATTTTTTTTTTTTTTTTAAAAAAGATGAACCAAATATAAAGACTTACAACTATAATACTTATTTTTTAATTGGATTAATTAGTTTTTCAAGTTACTTCTTACATTTTTCTCGTGATTTTTTTATTCACTATTTTCTTTTATCTTATATCTTATATTATTAATCAATTATTGTGTGATACTCGATTTAAAACATAAATATTAATTTAGCATTTTTTAATTTTTTTTTAAACCTCAGTGACTCAAAAAACGTATAAACCTATTTTACTATAGAGACGTTAAAAAATACAATCAAATAAAGAATATAGATATGCAAAAATTAAAGAATATATGTAATTTTTATTCTTATTTTTATATTGTAATTTTGCATATGCCTTTTGGCAAGTAGAGTAAGATCCATTAGACAACCACCGCACAGGATTAGTTTGAATTCGTGGAGAAGCTTCCCATTGAAGACACTCTTAACTTAGTACATCCACCTAATGTAGTAAATCCCTGGCCAGAGGAATTTCAGTTTTCTTATCGGATTTTGTTATAGTGCGTCAGTCAGTAATGTTTGTTGTAAGTTGTCCAATGCGATTTCCAGGTCAGTCGTCTGCCTACCATAAGTCCGAAGTATTATGTCTCTGTTTATTTAGGGATAATGTAAAGTGTTAGTTGGGTCTAAGTGTAACTGTTACCTAATTCGATTTTTCTAAATTAATTTTTATACCTATTATTGGCAAATAAATACATATTGGGTCTACTTTATCCCCATTATGCAATATAATAAATACATTTTATATTTGTATTAATTATGCTTCAAGTATCATCCTTTACAGTGAATAAAGTACACTCGAGTAGTGATGGAGAATATAGACATCAATTCGTTTGGATTATCTCCTTTCTTTTATTTTACAAGATGAAATAAAAATTAATGCTGTGAATTAAACTTTGCGATTCCTTACGACGAACTGAAAGTAATCACAAAACATCTCTAGTCTAGGACTCTAATTTAATTTGTATGAAAAATAGAAAAATTCTATCTCGCTGTGAAAACACTCTTTCCAAAATAAAATAAACTTGCTCAGCGAATAAGAAGTTTTCCAATTTAGAAATGTTAATAAATAAAATGATGTACTGGCAATAAGAATCTTCGTCTAATTCACCCACATTTCATATTTATTTTCATCTATCTGTTTCAATTGGGTTTCTGTTTATATATGAAGTTAATTCAGGTCTTCCACTATTGCGAAGAAAACATTTTCAAATTCAATTAAAACTTCATGTAATATTTTTAAAATGTTTCATACATTATTTTATATCTACAAAGGAAAATGGTTCTGATCAGAATAACTCAAATATAAAAAAAATATTTTTTTAACACTTAGCAGGGTTTCATCAGAACTTAAAAAGATACTTAAACTAAAAAATAATGTGACATAATATGAGGATAGATAACATGAAATAAAAGTAAACTAAGATATGGCTAAAAATAAGTTAAAATAGGTGAAAGTTTATTTTAAAAATTATGTATGTAAATTAAAGAAAATAAAAATAAGATGCAAAGTAAAAATTATAAATAAACAAGAATTAAAACAAAGAATTAGACAATATGAAAACAGAAATAATAACTTTGTTAATATGATGTGATAAAAAAACTTCCACTTAGAACACAATACTATTTTCGGATTTACCCCATATTCATATACTTGTATCCTAAAATTGCAACAATTAACTTAATATCATTAACAATAATTATATTAGTTCAAAAATTTTTTGAGACAAGGTAATATTTATTAAATAAATCAAT